>NC_141696.1:156264397-156274397 GCF_964263255.1 Lissotriton vulgaris | reverse complement strand
TTTCGGTGCCTGCATAGCCTCCTTACTCTAGGGTCCCGAGTCCCTCGCTTCCGACTTGCCTTATCGGGTCCGCCCGAAACCTTAACCTTCCCGTGTCCTCGGACACTTGTTTTTAAATTGTGCACTTGAAGTATTTGCTAAAGAGATTTGGTTTGTGCTTAGTACCCTGCCCTCATAAAGAGTACAGGGCTGTTGTGATTCTTAATAAATATCCTGTTTATTTTCATAACACTTGTGTGGTGTCCTTTCACTGGGTGTTCAAGGGGTACATGTGTGGTAAACAGCTGGCTTAACACACCCTCTCGAGTCTTTAGCCTTAGACTGCTCGTATCCACGCTACTAGGATAGCTGGTCTATAGGTTGACTTACAACCAAACACCATAAGGGTCGTTGGTACGATACATAGCGGTCGCTAGAATAGCGAACGTTGCATATCGGGCCAACTTCTCACATTGGTGAGCAGCGGTTGGGATTTGAGCTTGCTGTTGTTTTACCACACGTATCCTAAGAATATCTTGTTGAAAGATCGCACAAGTAGCTAGTACATATAACTAAAAGCTTAGAATACTCTGAGTTCTACTGAACCAGCTGTTGTAGCTCCTCAAGGCTTAGCACACCTTGGCTACAACTCTTAGCAAGGGAACAGTAGGAAAACACATAGTGTAGGTAGGTGCATCACTTACACCACACTAGAAACAGTATGTCGGGCCAGGGAGGAAACTCTGAGTCTCCCCTTGTGTCAGTTGACCCTCCACAGGTCATCCCTTCAGGATATACTGTGCTGAGCTTCAAGGAGTTAAGACGACTGTGTCACTCCCGGAAGATTCAGCAGGGGTCTAACCCCACAACGTCCTTTCTGATTGGTCTCTTCGAGACTTATGATGCCAGGAGAGCTGAGAAACTTCGTAGCTCTTCTAATCCAGAAGGAGACATGCCTCCCCTCGAGGGAACCCGGGACGATCCTGACCTCATACACCTCGCAACTGAGAACGAAGATGGCGAGGAGGATGAGGATGAGGATCTCTCTGGGGATGAGGCAGATAAGGGACAGGTAGAAGTCGTCAGACTAAGCAGGTCCAACTTAAGCAAACATGATAGCGGTACTGGGGAACCCCTGGGGCCACTATCAGGTCAGCTTAACATTGGGAATGGACGAGCCCGATCTCTGTCAAGAGACTCTGGCGGATCCCTTCGAACCAATGGCTCTCACAACTCTTCTCAAAGAGGGATGACATCCCCTCAGAGGAGAGTGTACGAAGCTAAGGAAAGGGCAGCCAATCTGAGGATCGAAAGGGAAGAACTTGCCCTGGCCAAAGAAAGGCTTGCCTTTGCGAGAGAGCAACAGTTAAGTGGGGTAGTCCCCACTGGTGGCAGCAATGTACCTAGTAATAGGGAAAAGAGTTTCGATACGAAACACCTTGGGAAGATAGTGCCCCCCTTTAAACAAGGGGACGACATCCACAAATGGATTACTGCTTTGGAGAGGGCCTGCACTGTGCAGGGTGTTCCCCAGAGTCAGTGGGCAGCTATCTTGTGGCTCTCCTTTGAAGGAAAAGGAAGAGACAAGCTCCTCACCACAAGGGTGGAGGACGCTAACAATTACCAAGTCTTGAAGAATACACTCGTTGAAGGGTTCGGCCTAACCACTGAGCAGTACAGGGTGCTGTTCAGGGATACCCAGAAAACGCAGTCTCAAGATTGGTCTGATTTCGTCGATTGTGCCACTAAGGCTTTTGAGGGCTGGTTGCTGGGCAGTAAGGTTACTGATTATCAAGGATTGTATAATTTGATGATGAGAGAACAAATTTTAAACAATTGTCAGAACCAGTTGTTGCATCAGCACCTTGTCGACTCGGATCTGACCTCTCCCCAAGAATTGGGAAAGAAGGCAGACAGATGGGTTCGTACAAGAGTTAAGCAGAACCAGGGCCAGAATCAAGGTGGTCAGAAGAAAGCAGACCAGAAGGGTAAAGATTCTAAAGGGGAACAAAATGACCAGAAGTCTTCGACAGGTCCCCAACAACCCAAAGAGGGTGGGGGTCAGGCTCCCCAAAAGAAGAAAGAAGGCCAATCCAAAAGGTGGTGCCAGTACTGTAAAAGTAAATCTCACTGGTTTAGTGAGTGCACCAAGAAAGGAGGAGGGCAGACTCCTGCCACTGCAGCCCCTAAGGCACCTGTGCCCCCTAGTACAGTCAGCAGTGGTAGTGCGCCTCCCAAGGGTTTAGTAGGGTTAACCCTGGGTTCTGAGGGGCGTGACAACTTAGTTGGCACACTCACTCAGGCTGTCCTTGTCAGTACAGGGGACGCAGACGTATCCCCTGACGTAAGCCCCAATACTTTGGGCAAATACCGACAGACGCCTTTCATAAATGGAAAGATGGCTCAGGCCTATAGGGACACTTGTGCCAGCGTCACCATGGTGACGCCTAACTTTGTGGACCCTGGACAGATCATGCCAGGTACAGAATTCCTGGTGACCAATGCAAGCAATGTCACTACCAATCACAGTATGGCAATTGTAGCTTTCTCCTGGGGAGGGGTAACTGGCCAAAAGAAGGTTGTAGTTAGTCCAGACCTCCCAGTGGATTGTTTGTTGGGCAATGATTTGGAGTCGTCACAATGGTCAGAAGTGGAGCACCGGACTCACATGGAAATGTTAGGTTTGCCAGCACATGTGTTCGCTGTGACTAGGTCACAGGTCAGGAAATGCCCCACTGAACAGGTGCTGGATCCTGGAACAACGGACCAGACACCTCCCAAGAAAAAGAGCAGTAGGGTTAAGGCTGCGCCTTCCCCCTTGCCCCAGGTCGTGGATCAAGTCTCAGAGGAGGCTGACCTACAAGAATTGAGGGAAACTGAGCCTAGGGAGTTCGAACTTGATCAAGTTGAATTCTTGGGTTCAGGGGGACCCTCAAGGGAGGACCTGGGGAAGGATCAGTTAGACTGCCCTTCTCTTGAACCCCTCAGACAGCAGGCTGCTGCTGAGGCTGCTGGGAACGCCACAGGTACCCACAAGGTATACTGGGAAGATGGACTCCTGTACACTGAGTCGAGAGACCCCAAGCCTGGCATGACCAGGAGGCTGGTCGTACCCTTGTCTCAGCGTGGTTTCCTACTTACCTTGGCCCACGAGATTCCCTTAGCAGGTCACTTAGGTCAGACGAAAACGTGGGACAGGCTTGTCTCGCACTTTCACTGGCCTCACATGAACGAAGATACCAAGGAGTTTTGCCGCTCCTGTGTCACTTGCCAAGCCAGTGGTAAGTCAGGTGGCACGACAAAGGCCCCCCTTATACCAATGCCTGTGGTGGGGGTGCCCTTTGAACGGGTGGGGATCGACATCGTCGGTCCCATGGAACCACCTACAGCATCAGGGCACAAGTTTATACTGGTGGTAGTGGATCATGCCACCAGGTATCCTGAAGCTATTCCCCTTAGGACCACTACAGCACCTGTTGTGGCAAGAGCCCTAGTTGGAGTATTCTCCAGAGTGGGCTTCCCTAAGGAGGTCGTCTCCGACAGAGGTGCAAACTTTATGTCGAGCTACTTAACTGCTATGTGGAAGGAATGTGGTGTCAACTACAAGTTCACTACACCCTATCATCCACAATGCAATGGGCTTGTTGAGAGATTCAACAGGACCCTAAAAGGGATGATTCATGGACTACCGGAAAAGCTTCGGCGTAGATGGGATGTCCTGATCCCCTGCCTCTTGTTCGCCTACAGAGAAGTCCCACAGAAGGGGGTTGGCTACAGCCCTTTTGAACTTCTGTACGGGCATCCTGTAAGGGGACCCCTGTGTTTGGTGAAGGAAGGATGGGAGAGACCTCTCAAAAAGCCTGCAGCCAACATAGTGGACTATGTGCTTGGCCTCCGCTCGCGGATGGCTGAGTACATGGAAAAGGCATCAGAAAACCTTAAGGCCAGCCAAGAACTCCAAAAAGCTTGGCATGACCAAAAGGCTGTCTTGACTGTTTACCAGCCCGGACAGAAGGTGTGGGTGTTGGAGCCAGTGGCCCCAGCAGCACTCAGGGACAAATGGTCCGGGCCCCACACCATCCTGGAGAAAAAGGGAGAGGTCACCTACCTGGTCGACCTGGGAACTCCCCGGAGCCCCCACAGGGTGCTTCATGTCAACAGGATAAAAGCATATGTCGACAGGAAGGACATGAGTTTGCTCATGGCCCTAGATGAAGGACAGGAAGAGGAGAGTGACCCTCTCCCCGACCTGCTCACTCAGAATCCTGACGATGGCTCGGTAGATGGTGTTGTCTTTTGTGGCAGCCTCTCCGAACATCAACAGAGCGACTGTAAACAGGTTCTTCAGTCGTTCCGACATATGTTTTCTCTAACACCCAGTCAGACCGATTGGTGCACCCATGAGGTCGACACTGGCGACAGCTTGCCCGTAAAGAGTAAAATCTACAGGCAGCCTGATCACGTTAGAGACTGCATCAAAAGTGAAGTGCAGAAAATGTTGGAGCTGGGAGTCATTGAACCCTCGGATAGCCCTTGGGCTAGTCCCGTAGTTCTAGTGCCGAAACCTCACACCCAGGGTGGTAAGAGAGAGATGAGGTTTTGCGTAGACTACAGGGGTCTCAATGCAGTCACTAAGACTGACGCCCACCCAATACCAAGGGCAGACGAGCTTATCGATAGATTGGCTTCGGCCAACTACTTAAGTACGTTTGACCTGACAGCTGGGTACTGGCAAATCAGGTTAGCTGAGGACGCCAAGCCTAAAACCGCATTTTCAACCCCTGGTGGGCATTATCAGTTCGTGGTGATGCCCTTTGGTCTGAAAAATGCACCTGCCACCTTCCAACGGTTGGTGAATCAAGTCCTTACTGGGCTGGATGACTTCTGTGCGGCGTATCTTGACGATATTGCTGTCTTTAGCTCCACCTGGGAGGATCACCTGGTCCACCTGCGGAAGACGTTAGAGGCACTGCAAGCAGCAGGTCTCACTATCAAGGCCACCAAGTGCCAGATAGGGCAGACACAGGTTGTATACCTGGGCCACCTTGTAGGTGGGGGTCAGGTTCAGCCACTGGAGAGCAAGATACAGTCAATCAGGGACTGGGCTCCTCCAACCACCCAGACTCAGGTTCGAGCTTTCTTGGGCCTGACTGGTTACTATAGGAAGTTTGTCAGGAACTATGGTTCAATTGTGACACCATTAAACGAACTGACGAGTAAGAAAATGCCAAAAAAGGTTCAGTGGACAGCGAGCTGTCAAAAAGCATTCGATGACCTAAAGCAGGCCATGTGCACGGCGCCTATCCTCAAGAGTCCGGACTACTCCAAACCATTCATTGTCCAAACAGATGCTTCTGAGTTGGGTGTGGGAGCTGTTCTTTCTCAACTGAATTTTGATGGTCAAGACCAGCCCATTGCTTTTATAAGCAGAAGGCTGACCCCTAGAGAGAAGAATTGGTCAGCTATTGAGAGGGAGGCCTTTGCTGTGGTTTGGGCCCTGAAGAAGCTGAGGCCATACTTGTTTGGCACCCACTTCAAGATTCAGACCGACCATAAGCCCCTCTTGTGGCTAAATCAGATGAAGGGTGAAAACCCCAAACTGCTTAGGTGGTCCATTTCCCTACAGGGGATGGACTTCACAGTGGAACATAGACCTGGTACTGATCATGGCAATGCCGATGGGCTCTCCAGATACTTCCACTTAGAACAAGAAGACTCACCTGGTCAAGGTTAGTTAGTTGTTCCGACGTTTGGGGGGGGGTCATGTAGGAGAGTAGGGTCTGCACTCCTATGATCACCCAGATTTTTTGCTTTTGTTTCACTGGTTTACGACTTTCTCTGGCTGTGGGCCTGCCAATCAGACCCACAGCCTGGCTGTTCTCTTTCTAAATTACGATATGTACCCTAGGTGCATTTACCAATTGGTACTGGGCCACCTTATCAGACCCTGTAACTCAGGGCATAGGTGTACCCAGGGCCGCCAGGGGCTGCAGCATGTATTATGCCACCCCTGGCTGGCCTCCTAAATTTGACACAACTGGCTGCATGACAGCTGGGGCGAAGTCGTGTAATCACCCTTTGCTTTGGATATAGTAGCCTATATCTAACCATACAATGGACACCGAGTCCCTATCAGTCACTCCTATGGCAGGCCTTGACAATCCTGAAGGCAGAGTGCATGGGCCCGTGTGAACTGTGTTCTGGCCCGAGCCGAGCCGGTTGCAGCTTGCGGAGAAAAGACCCAATGGCCGTTCCATGATAACGCGTACCACATCGGTAACTTCGGTGTCGCGTTATCAAGACATGTCGAGTAAGGTGTCATACGAATCGGGGTGCTGCCCTCTCACCAACCCTGGCGACGAGGTTAGCATTCCACCCTTCTAGAGGGACACGACATGTACGTAACTGTGAACCCCGGTTAAAGTTAACGAAAGCCTCAGCTCCACAAAATGGAGGCTGCCACCACAGACACGAGTCTGACCTCCTGCTGCTGGGAGTCCTTCCAGCGAGGAGCACTTGGACAAAGGGTTTCCTGTCGAGGGCGGTGTTCGCACCGTCCCAGACAGGGTTTGTGTATTCTGGGTAGGTAGGGCTTTTGCGAGAAGGTGACTGCGGAGTGGCACCCCGGTGCTCACTACGCATCTGCCGGTTAGAACCAGTTCCAGGGGCGACAGCCCTGGCCTGGGGAAAGTCCGGCAGGGGAGAGGGGTGTAACTACCCCCCTTCCTGGTCCCACCCTTAGGGCAGGACCTAGTCATGTACCCACCCCTTTCTTTAGAATAAAGGCCGGAGCGGGGACCCTTCCAAATTAGATCATCTTTGAATCAAGAATACTTTCTACGAAAGGACTTCAAGACTCTTCTCAAGATTTCTCCCTTGTGGCTAAGGAGTAGTCACCCTGCATCAGCGGGCACCAACTAAGAACTCTGCGGTTTGCTGTAAGTCCCTCCTCAAGGAATCCGACGGCCCAGCTCGACGAGAACCGGCTTCCCTGGCACCTCTGACCTCTACCCACGTCATCAGCTCAGCTGTGATCTGTGGGTGCGACGAGACCTCGAGGGACCGGCCATCATCAGAACCTGCACGCTCTTAAAACCAGCACGACCATCGAGGTAACTCTCTGGTGAGTGCTCTGGGGTCCGAGAAGCCCCGACCCTGAGCCGCTCCAGCACCGAAGTGCAGTCTCCCTGCATCTCCACGATCTGCGTGGGGCCCTTCTGCTCGCTGCTCAGCACGTTGTCTGGTCACTAGCCGCTGGCTTGTGCCCTTCTGTGACGACATCCGAGAATCATCACTGCTGGTCTGGTTGCTCCAGACTGGCCCTTGCTTCCATCTTTGCGAGAAGCACCCCGGACCCTCCTGGTCCACTCAAGACGCCATCTTAGGCCCACCACGTGGCCCTGAGAACTGCCAAGGCTTGTTGCCCCATCCTGGGCCCAGCGACGCCGACAGCATCATCCTTCGTGGGACAGCTCGCACCTCCGCCGTGGTCGCCGACAAACGCCTCCTGGTCCGTGAGACTGCAGAGCCTAGCGTCGCCCACTCACCTGGTCGAGGTGACGGCCAACCGGTGCCTTCCTGGTACCCTCTGACTACTGGCTAGTAGTACGAACTTGGTCCCCTCTGCTTTCAGGTTTCTTCAATCTCCGATCCAGGCTTGGATCTCTACGAACTATTCAGCACTGGTCGCCGGCCAGCAACTCCTTTTCTTCCGGCTCCTGGCTCGTCAGCGAAGACCCCGACGCCTGTAAGACTTGTGCAGCCGCAGCCCTCGTGGCTAGGTAACTCGGCATTTCGGTGCCTGCATAGCCTCCTTACTCTAGGGTCCCGAGTCCCTCGCTTCCGACTTGCCTTATCGGGTCCGCCCGAAACCTTAACCTTCCCGTGTCCTCGGACACTTGTTTTTAAATTGTGCACTTGAAGTATTTGCTAAAGAGATTTGGTTTGTGCTTAGTACCCTGCCCTCATAAAGAGTACAGGGCTGTTGTGATTCTTAATAAATATCCTGTTTATTTTCATAACACTTGTGTGGTGTCCTTTCACTGGGTGTTCAAGGGGTACATGTGTGGTAAACAGCTGGCTTAACACGCCCTCTCGAGTCTTTAGCCTTAGACTGCTCGTATCCACGCTACTAGGATAGCTGGTCTATAGGTTGACTTACAACCAAACACCATAAGGGTCGTTGGTACGATACATAGCGGTCGCTAGAATAACGAACGTTGCATATCGGGCCAACTTCTCACAGTGAGGTCCTCGGATTGGCCCCGCCGGGGTCGGCAACGGCCCTGGCGGAGTGCCGAGAAGACGATCAAACTTGACTATCTAGAGGAAGTAACAGTCGTAAAAAGGTTTCCGTAGATGAACCTGCGGAAGGATCATTAACGGCGGAGCGGCCCGAGCGACTGACGGCGCCAGCCCTAAGCCCTCGGCCGCCTCCTGGAAGCACACACCTTAGGCACAGGGCCCGGCCCTGCCCTGGCGCGCCCCGGCCGGCGGAGCGGTCCGCGGCCACATGGGGCGCTTTGGCGAGGACCGGGACTTTGGAAGGGCCTCTTCCCCTGTGGACGGGGCCCGACAGACGTGCGAGGGACCAGTGGGGACGGGGGGCGGCCCCTGTCCCCCTGTCCCTCGCCGAGACGGAATCAAAGCTCACCCGGCATGACGTCCCCCAACGCTCGGGTGAGGGTGGGGAAACCGAATGCATCCCCGGGCTGGTACCACCCCTTCCCTCGAAAGGCCCTGGCGCCGGCTGGGACCTCCTCCCACGCCCGAGTCCTGGTCCGGCCCGGCCGGGTTCCGGGCGACCGGGAAGTGGCCCTTGTCGCGCGGCAGGGTGGCCTGGAAGAGAAGGGTCCAAGGGCCTGCGAGGGGACCTTGGCTCCTCTCGGTGGGAGGCGTGCGGGATGGGGGAAGCCGCCTGGCTCTCCCCTTCCGGCGCCTCCGACCCGGGCGAGGGTGGTGGTGGGCTAATTGCCAACCCGACGGCATGGCTCGGGGCCGCCCGGCGGCGGGCGGCTGATGTGCAGGTGGAGCGACCCTCCCTCGTTGTCAGGTACCCGGTTTGGCTTGGTCTGGTGCGGCCAGGCCGAGGGGTTAGAGGACTCGCGCGGTCCCTCCCGGTTACCCCGGGAGGAACCGGCGGCTGTGGGGCTGCCTGCTCCCGTCGCACTGGGAGCCCCCTTCCTTCCTTGCGGGGGCTCCCAGGCCGAGCGCCTGGCAGTGTTTTTACTCCCAACGGTGCAGTCTGACTCCCAGAGGGGAAGCCTCGAACGGGGCACCGGGGCCGTCTCGCTGCGCGGGCGGCGGACGGACGGTGTCGCCTTCCTCCCGCCTCTCCTGCACCCGCAGGTGGGCGAACGTTTTCGAACAGTTGCCTGTGACTCTTGGCAGTGGATCACTCGGCTCGCGCGTCGATGAAGAACGCAGCTAGCTGCGAGAATTAGTGTGAATAGCAGGACACATTGATCATCGACACTTTGAACGCACCTTGCGGCCCCGGGTTCCTCCCGGGGCTACGCCTGTCTGAGGGTCGCTCGATCGTCAATCGCCCCGGGGCTTCCCCGGGACGTGGCTGGGGCCGTCGCAGGGTTAGCTCTGCTACCCCTTCGTCCCCCCACAAGTTCAGACCCCCCCCGATCGCCCGTGGCAGGGTCCCTCGCCGGGTCCTGCCGCGGAGGGACGCCGCGGGCGCCTGGCCCCCGAGAAGGGGCCTGGCGACCGTTCCGCCCCGGGCCCGTCCCGGGGCGCCTGGCTGCGTGCCGCGCGAGGCTGTCTGTGGTGTCCCACCGGCTGCCCGCGCGCACGCGCCTCGGGCGCCCACCTCTGCGGCCGGCTTCCCGGAGAGGGCGAAGCCCTTCCGGATGCGATCCGGGGAAAGAGGGCGCGCGCTGCCAGGTTTCGCCAGGCCCCTGCTCCGGCAGGGGCCTGGCCTCTCCCCGGCAGCCCCCTTTGACGCTCCGGCGTCATGCTTCCGACTACGACCTCAGATCAGACGTGGCGACCCGCTGAATTTAAGCATATT
>NC_141696.1:156176897-156254397 GCF_964263255.1 Lissotriton vulgaris | reverse complement strand
TAATCTGCCGCCGGTGCCGGGGATCGAACCGTGATCTCCAGATTCCGGAGTCAGCCGCCCTAGCCGCGGCGCCAGCTATTGCCAAGAGTCACCTGGTGCTGGGCTTTTCTGCCGCCGGCGCCGGGGATCGAACCGTGATCTCCAGATTCCGGAGTCAGCCGCCCTAGCCGCGGCGTCAGCTATTGCCCAGAGTCACATGGTGCTGGGCTAATCTGCCGCCGGTGCCGTGGATCGAACCGTGATCCCCAGATTCCGGAGTCAGCCGCCCTAGCCGCGGCGCCAGCTATTGCCCAGAGTCACATGGTGCTGGGCTAATCTGCCGCCGGTGCCGGGGATCGAACCGTGATCCCCAGATGGGGATATCCCAAAAATCTGGCATGGATACGGCCCACCAGGACAGGTTTGGACACCACTGATATAGAGGCAGTCAACGCGAAATCTGCTGGGTTCGATTCCGATCCGTGTCAGAAGGTCCGTACGAATCTGTCGGGCTTGGGAGTCCGTACAATAGGGGTGTCCAAACCTGTCCTGGCGGGCCGTATCCATGCCAGATTTTTGGGAAATCCCCATCTGGTGATCACGGTTCGATCCCCGGCGCCGGCGGCAGATCAGAGTGCCCAGGACGGGCTCCATGCGTCCCGGGCCTTCGTCCCCCGGGCGTCCGGGGCTCCACCCAGGCTGACGGCATGGCAGAGTGCCTGGGTCGGGCTCCATGGTTTTCAGGGTGGTCCTCTGCTGGGTGTCGGAGCGCTCCAGGCCGACGGCATGGAAAAGTGCCCAGGACGGGCTCCATGGGTCCCGGGCAGTCCTATCCCCTTGGCGTACGTGGTTGTCCGACATTCGGTCGGATGTGCTTTTACGTACCGGATCGGAATCGGCCCCATTAAAATCGTACGTAAAGTATATAGAACGTCAACCTGAAATCTGCTGGGTCAGAATGGGCTTGATTCCGATCCGTGTCGGAAGGTTAGGAGTCCGTACGAATTTGTCGGGATTGGAAGTCCGTACAAATTTGTCGGAATTGGGAGTCCGACCATGGACGGGCTCCAATGGGTCCCAGGCAGTCCACCCCCCGGGCGTCCAGGCCCGAGAGCGCCGGTGGTCCACCCCGTGCCTCAGGCCCAGCCGGGGTCCCTGAGCCCTGCCGTGCGTGGGCAGGCAGGCAGGAGCCCTACCTTGAAGGCTCGGGGTGGGAAGCACTTTCGATCCCGGCCATCTGGTCGCACGGTACCGCTCTGCCATCTGCTCGCACATAATGCTTTCCAATAGGTGCGACCAGATGGCCGGGCTTCCCTGGAAGTCCCGATGAGGTGCCATTTGCCTCCCGGATCCCAGCGAGGGCTCCATGAGGTCGGGTTCTTTCACGCCTTGGGTCCCCTCTGTCACCTCGCGTGCACAGATTACAAGAAAGGGGGGTAATTTCCCTCCGGATTACTAAGGGCAGGGTACGCCCAGACACCCCTCCAAGGCTGGTGGTTCTCTGCCATGGGGACCAGATAGGCTATGCCTGGGCAACACCTCCCTAGGCCACCCGGGGCTTACTTCCTCCAGGCCAACTGCATGTCAAATTGCCCAGGACGGGCTCCACGGGTCCCGGGCAGTCCTCCCCCGGGCGTTCGGGGCTCCCTTCCCCAGGCCGACGGCAGGTCAGAGTGCCCAGGACGGGCTCCATGGGTCCCGGGCAGTCCTCCCCCGGATGTCCGGCGCTCCCTTCTCCAGGCCGACGGCAGGTCAAAGTGCCCAGGACGGGCTCCACGGGTCCCGGCCAATCCTCCCCTGGGCGACCGGGGCACCCATCTCCAGGAGGCCAAAGGCATTGGCAAAGCACCCGGGAAGGGCTCCATGGGTCCCGGGAAGACCTCCCCCCGGCCTCCGGGGTACCCATCCCCATGAGGCCAACGGCATTGGCAGAGTACCCAGGAAGGGCTCCATGGGTCCCGGGCAGACCTCCCCCCCGGGCGTCCGGGGCACCCATCTCCATGAGGCCAACGGCATCGTCGGCAAAGTACCCGGGAAGGGCTCCACGGGTCCCGGGCAGGCCTCCCCCGGGGACGGGCTCCATGGGTCCCGGGCAGATTCCCCCGGGCGTCCGGGGCACCCACCTCCAGGCCGACGGCATGTCAAAGTACCCAGGACGGGCTCTACGGGTCCCGGGCATTCCTCCCCCAGGTCGTCCGGGCCCTAGAGCTCCGGTGGTCCAACCTGCGCCAGAGGCCCAGCCAAGGTCCAAGAGCCCTGCCTTGCGTGGGCAGGCAGTCAGGAACCCTACCGCGAAGGCTTGGGATGGATGGGGAGCTGGGAGTCCTTTCGATCCCGGCCATCTGGTCGCACGTTTCCGCTCGGCCATCTGGTCGCACGCAATGCTTTCCAATGGGGCGACCAGATGGCCGGGCTTCCCTGGAAGTCCCGATGAGGTGCCATTTGCCTCCCCGATCCCAGCAAGGTCTCCAGGAGGTCGGGTACTTTCGCGCCTTGGGTCCCCTCTGTCCCCTCGAGTGCACGGATTACAAGAAAGGGGGGTAATTTTCCTCCGGATTATTAGGGACAGGGTACGCCTGGACAATTCTCGCGGGCTGGCAGTTCTCTGCCCGGGGGACCAGATGAGATATGCCTGGGCAACACCTCCCCCGGGCGTCCGGGGCTCCATTCTCCGGGCCAACGGCATAGCTCAATGCCCAGGACGGGCTCCACGTGTCCCGGACAGACCTCCCCCGGGCGTCCGGGGCACCCATCTCCAGGAGGCCAACGGGATGGCAAAGTACCTGGGAAGGGCTCCAGGGGTCCTGGGCAGCCCTCCCCCGGGCGTCCGGGGCTCCCACCTCCAGGCCGACGGCGTGTCAAACTGCCCAGGACGGGCTCCATGGGTCCCAGACGGACCTCCCCCGGGCGTCCGGGGCACCCATCTCCAGGAGGCCAACGGGATGGCAAAGTACCCGGGAAGGGCTCCACGGGTCCCGGGCAGCCCACCCCCGGGCGTCCGGGGCTCCCAACTACAGGCCGACGGCATGTCACACTGCCCAGGACGGGCTCCTTGGGCCCCGTACAGACCTCCCCCGGGCGTCCGGGGCACCCATCTCCAGGAGGCCAACGGGAATGGCAGAGTACCCGGGAAGGGCTCCATGGGTCCCGGGCGTCCGGGGCTTCCACCTACAGGACGACGGCATGTCACACTGCCCAGGACGAGCTCCATGGGCCCCGGACAGACCTCCCCTGGGCATCCGGGGCACCCATCTCCAGGAGGACAACGGGATGGCAGAGTACCCGGGAAGGGCTCCATGGGTCCGGAGCAGCCCTCCCCCGGGCATCCGGGGCACCCATCTCCATGAGGCCAACGGCATTGGCAAAGTACCCGGGAAGGGCTCCACGGGTACCGGGCAGCCCTCCCCCGGGCGTCCGGGGCACCCATCTCCATGAGGCCAACAGCATTGGCAAAGTACCCGGGAAGGGCTCCACGGGTCCCGGGCAGGCCTCCCCCGGGCGTCCAGGGCACCCACTTCCAGGCCAACGGCATGTAAAAGTGCCTAGGACGGGCTCCATGGGTCCCGGGCAGCCCGCCCCCGGGCGTTCGGGGCACCCATCTCCAGGAGGCCAATGGCCATGCAAAGTACCCGGGCAGTCCTCCCCGCCCGGCGTCCGGGGGCTCCCTTCTCCAGGCCAATGGCATGGCTCAATGCCCAGTACGGGCTCCATGTGTCCCGAACAGACCTCCCCCGGGCCTCCGGGGTACCCATCCCCATGAGGCCAACGGCATTGGCAGAGTACCCAGGACGGGCTCCATGGGTCCCGGGCAGACCTCCCCCCCGGGCGTCCGGGGCACCCATCTCCATGAGGCCAACGGCATCGTCGGCAAAGTACCCGGGAAGGGCTCCACGGGTCCCGGGAAGGCCTCCCCCGGGGACGGGCTCCATGGGTCCCGGGCAGATTCCCCCGGGCGTCCGGGGCACCCACCTCCAGGCCGACGGCATGTCAAAGTACCCAGAACGGGCTCTACGGGTCCCGGGCATTCCTCCCCCAGGTCGTCCGGGCCCTAGAGCTCCGGTGGTCCAACCTGCGCCAGAGGCCCAGCCAAGGTCCAAGAGCCCTGCCTTGCGTGGGCAGGCAGTCAGGAACCCTACCGCGAAGGCTTGGGATGGATGGGGAGCTGGGAGTCCTTTCGATCCCGGCCATCTGGTCGCACGTTTCCGCTCGGCCATCTGGTCGCACGCAATGCTTTCCAATGGGGCGACCAGATGGCCGGGCTTCCCTGGAAGTCCCGATGAGGTGCCATTTGCCTCCCCGATCCCAGCAAGGTCTCCAGGAGGTCGGGTACTTTCGCGCCTTGGGTCCCCTCTGTCCCCTCGAGTGCACGGATTACAAGAAAGGGGGGTAATTTTCCTCCGGATTATTAGGGACAGGGTACGCCTGGACAATTCTCGCGGGCTGGCAGTTCTCTGCCCGGGGGACCAGATGAGATATGCCTGGGCAACACCTCCCCCGGGCGTCCGGGGCTCCATTCTCCGGGCCAACGGCATAGCTCAATGCCCAGGACGGGCTCCACGTGTCCCGGACAGACCTCCCCCGGGCGTCCCGGGCACCCATCTCCAGGAGGCCAACGGGAATGCAAAGTACCCGGGAAGGGCTCCAGGGGTCCTGGGCAGCCCTCCCCCGGGCGTCCGGGGCTCCCACCTCCAGGCCGACGGCGTGTCAAACTGCCCAGGACGGGCTCCATGGGTCCCAGACGGACCTCCCCCGGGCGTCCGGGGCACCCATCTCCAGGAGGCCAACGGGATGGCAAAGTACCCGGGAAGGGCTCCACGGGTCCCGGGCAGCCCACCCCCGGGCGTCCGGGGCTCCCAACTACAGGCCGACGGCATGTCACACTGCCCAGGACGGGCTCCTTGGGCCCCGTACAGACCTCCCCCGGGCGTATGGGGCACCCATCTCCAGGAGGCCAACGGGAATGGCAGAGTACCCGGGAAGGGCTCCATGGGTCCACCTACAGGACGACGGCATGTCACACTGCCCAGGACGGGCTCCATGGGCCCCGGACAGTCCTCCCCCGGGCATCCGGGGCACCCATCTCCAGGAGGCCAACGGGATGGCAGAGTACCCGGGAAGGGCTCCATGGGTCCCGGGCGTCCGGGGCTTCCACCTACAGGACGACGGCATGTCACACTGCCCAGGACGGGCTCCATGGGCCCCGGACAGACCTCCCCTGGGCATCCGGGGCACCCATCTCCAGGAGGACAACGGGATGGCAGAGTACCCGGGAAGGGCTCCATGGGTCCCGAGCAGCCCTCCCCCGGGCGTCCGGGGCACCCATCTCCATGAGGCCAACGGCATTGGCAAAGTACCCGGGAAGGGCTCCACGGGTACCGGGCAGCCCTCCCCCGGGCGTCCGGGGCACCCATCTCCATGAGGCCAACGGCATTGGCAAAGTACCCGGGAAGGGCTCCACGGGTCCCGGGCAGGCCTCCCCCGGGCGTCCAGGGCACCCACTTCCAGGCCAACGGCATGTAAAAGTGCCTAGGACGGGCTCCATGGGTCCCGGGCAGCCCGCCCCCGGGCGTTCGGGGCACCCATCTCCAGGAGGCCAATGGCCATGCAAAGTACCCGGGCAGTCCTCCCCGCCCGGCGTCCGGGGGCTCCCTTCTCCAGGCCAATGGCATGGCTCAATGCCCAGTACGGGCTCCATGTGTCCCGAACAGACCTCCCCCGGGCGTCCGGGGCACCCATCTCCAGGCCAACGGCATGGCTCAATGCCCAGGACGGGCTCCATGGGTCCGGGGAGGCGTCCCATGCGCCTCCGGGCTTGGGAGCCCCGGCTGGGTCCAGGGGCCCGGCCGGGCCCCGGGTCAGGTGCTCCCGCCCTGGTCCCTGTCTCCCAGCCTGCCGCACTGCCAAGGGCACGGGAAGGGGTTCCGATGTGCCCGGGGAGCCTCCCCTTGCTTGGCTGGGTTCAGGAGCAGTGGCTAGGGCCCCTGAGGGCCCGGGGAGGGCGTCCTCCCCACCCCGGGCTCTGTCCTTGGTCCTGCTGCGTGGCAGGGTGCCCGGGACGGGGTCCGGAGGGACCGGGGAGGCGTCCCATGCGCCTCCGGGCTTGGGAGCCCCGGCTGGGCCTTACCGTTTTGGGGGCCGGGACGGTACTTTATCACGAAATCATAATCCGAGAAAAACAGAGTCCATCTAAGTTGTCTGGGGGTGAGAGCCTTTGCTGTTTTCAGGAACAACAAGTTCCGGTTGTGAGAAGTTGGCCCGAAATGCAGCGTTCGCTATTCTAGCGACCGCTATGTATCGTTCCAAACGACCCTTATGATGATTGGTTGTAAGTCAACCTAAAGACCAGCTATCCTAGTAGCGTGGATACGAGCAGTCTAAGGCTAAAGACTCGAGAGGGCGTGTTAAGCCAGCTGTTTACCACACATGTACCCCTTGAACACCAAGTGAAAGGACACCACACAAGTGTTATGAAAATAAACAGGATATTTATTAAGAATCACAACAGCCCTGTACTCTTTATGAGGACAGGGTACTAAGCACAAACCAAACCTTTTAGGAAAATACTTCAAGTGCACAATTAAAACAAGTGTCCGAGGACACGGAAAGTTTAAGGTCTCGGGCGGACCCGATAAGGCAAGTCGGAAGCGAGGGACTCAGGACCCTAGAGTAAAGAGGCTATGCAGGCACCGAAATGCCGAGTTACCTAGCCACGAGGGCTGCGGCTGCACAAGTCTTACAGGCGTCGGGGTCTTCTCTGACGAGCCAGGAGCCGGAAGAAAAAGAGTTGCTGGCCGGCGACCAGTGTTGAATAGTTCGTAGAGATCCAAGCCTGGATCAGAGATCGTTGATACCTGAAAGCAGAGGGGACCAAGTTCGTACTACTAGCCAGTAGTCAGAGGGTACCAGGAGGGCACCGGTTGGCCGTCACCTCGACCAGGTGAGTGGGCGACGCTAGGCTCGGCAGTCTCACGGACCAGGAGGCGTTGTCGGCGACCAGGATGGAGGTGCGAGCTGTCCCACGGAGGATGATGCTGTTGGCGTCGCTGGGCCCAGGATTGGGGCAACAAGCCTTGGCAGATCTCAGGGCCACGTGGTAGGCCTAAGATGGCGTCTTGAATGGACCAGGAGGGTCCGGGGTGCTCCTCTCGGAAAAGGGAGCAAGGGCCGATCTGGAGCAACCAGACCAGCAGAGTTGTTTGTCGGTCGTCGTCAAGGAAGGGCACAAGCCAGCGGCTAGTGACCAGACAACGTGCTGAGCAGCGAGCAGAAGGGCCCCACGCAGATCGTGGTGATGCTGGGAGACTGCACTTCGGTGCTGGAGCGGCTCAGGGTCGGGGCTTCTCAGACCCCAGAGCACTCACCAGAGAATTGCTTCGATGGCCGTGCTGGTTAAGAGCGTGCAGGTTCTGATGATGGCCGGTCCCTCGAGGTCTCGTCGCACCCACAGATCACAGCTGAGCTGATGACGTGGGTAGAGGTCAGAGGTGCCAGGGAAGCCGGTTGTCGTCGAGCTGGGCCGTCGGATCCTTGAGGAAGGACTTGCAGCAAACCGCAGAGTTCTTAGATGGTGCCTGCTGATGCAGGGTGACTACTCCTTAGTCACAAGGGAGAAATCTTGAGAAGAGTCTTGAGTGTCCTTTCGTAGAAAGTAGTTCTTGATTCAAAGATGATCTAATTTGGAAGGGTCCCCGCTCCGGCCTTTATTCTAAAGAAAGGGGTGGGTACATGACTAGGTCCTGCCCTAAGGGTGGGACCAGGAAGGGGGGTAGTTACACCCCTCTCCCCTGCCGGACTTTCCCCAGGCCAGGGCTGGCGCCCCTGGAACTGGTTCTGACCGGCAGATGCGTAGTGAGCACCGGGGTGCCACTCCGCAGTCACCTTCTCGCAAAAGCCCTACCTACCCAGAATACACAAACCCTGTCTGGGACGGTGCGAACACCGCCTTCGACAGGAAACCCTTTGTCCAAGCGCTCCTCGCTGGAAGGACTCCCAGCAGCAGGAGGTCAGACTCGTGTCTGTGGTGGCAGCATCCATTTTGTGGAGCTGAGGCTTTAGTTAACTTTAACCGGGGTTCACAGTTACGTACATGTCGTGTCCCTCTAGAAGGGCGGAATGCTAACCTCGTCGCCAGGGTTGGTGAGAGGGTAGCATCCCGATTCGTATGACACCTTACTCGACATGTCTTGATAACGCGACACCGAAGTTACCGATGTGGTACGCGTTACCATGGAACAGCCATTGGGTCTTGGCTCCGCAAGCTGCAACCGGGCTCGGCTCGGGCCAGAGCCTAGTTCACACGAGCCCATGCACTCTGCCTTCAGGATTGTCAAGGCCTGCCATAGGAGTGACTGATAGGAACTCGGGTGTCCATTGTATGGTTAGATATAGGGCTACTATATCTAAAGCAAAGTGTGATTACACGACTTCGCCCCAGCTGTCATGCAGCCAGTTGTGTCAAATTTAGGAGGCCAGCCAGGGGTGGCATAATACATGCTGCAGCCCCTGGCGGCCCTGGGTACACCCATGCCCTGAGTTACAGGGTCTGATAAGGTGGCCCAGTACCAATTGGTAAATGCACCTAGGGTACATATCGTAATTTAGAAAGAGAACAGCCAGGCTGTGGGTCTGATTGGCAGGCCCACAGCCAGAGAAAGTCGTAAACCAGTGAAACAAAAGCAAAAAATCTGGGTGATCATGGGATTGCAGACCCTACTCTCCTACATGACCCCCCCCCAAACGTCGGAACAATAAGCTAACCTTGACCAGGTGAGTCTTCTTGTTCTAAGTGGAAATATCTGGAGAGCCCATCGGCATTGCCATGATCAGTACCAGGTCTATGTTCCACTGTAAAGTCCATCCCCTGTAGGGAAATGGACCACCTTAGCAGTTTGGGGTTTTCACCCTTCATCTGATTTAGCCACAAGAGGGGCTTATGGTCGGTCTGAATCTTGAAGTGAGTGCCAAACAAGTATGGCCTCAGCTTCTTCAGGGCCCAAACCACAGCAAAGGCCTCCCTCTCAATAGCTGACCAATTCTTCTCTCTAGGGGTCAGCCTTCTGCTTATAAAAGCAATGGGCTGGTCTTGACCATCAAAATTCAGCTGAGAAAGAACAGCTCCCACACCCAACTCAGAAGCATCTGTTTGGACAATGAATGGTTTGGAGTAGTCCGGACTCTTGAGGATAGGCGCCGTGCACATGGCCTGCTTTAGGTCATCGAATGCTTTTTGACAGCTCGCTGTCCACTGAACCTTTTTTGGCATTTTCTTGCTTGTCAGTTCGTTTAATGGTGTCACGATGGAACCATAGTTCCTGACAAACTTCCGGTAGTATCCAGTCAGGCCCAAGAAAGCTCGAACCTGAGTCTGGGTGGTTGGAGGAGCCCAGTCCCTGATTGACTGTATCTTGCTCTCCAGTGGCTGAACCTGGCCTCCACCTACAAGGTGGCCCAGGTATACAACCTGTGTCTGCCCTATCTGGCACTTGGTGGCCTTGATAGTGAGGCCTGCCGCTTGCAGAGCCTCTAACACTTTCCGCAGGTGGACCAGGTGATCCTCCCAGGTGGAGCTAAAGACAGCAATATCGTCAAGATACGCCGCACAGAAGTCATCCAGCCCAGTAAGGACTTGATTCACCAACCTTTGGAAGGTGGCAGGTGCATTTTTCAGACCAAAGGGCATCACCACGAACTGATAATGCCCACCAGGGGTCGAAAATGCGGTCTTAGGCTTGGCGTCCTCAGCTAACCTGATTTGCCAATACCCAGCTGTCAGGTCAAACGTACTTAAGTAGTTGGCCGAAGCCAATCTATCGATAAGCTCGTCTGCCCTTGGTATTGGGTGGGCGTCAGTCTTAGTGACTGCATTGAGACCCCTGTAGTCTACGCAGAACCTCATCTCTTTCTTACCGCCCTGGGTGTGAGGTTTCGGCACTAGGACTACGGGACTAGCCCAAGGGCTGTCCGAGGGTTCAATGACTCCCAGCTCCAACATTTTCTGCACTTCACTCTTGATGCAGTCTCTAACGTGATCAGGCTGCCGGTAGATTTTACTCTTAACGGGCAAGCTGTCACCAGTGTCGACCTCATGGGTGCACCAATTGGTCTGACTGGGGGTTAGAGAAAACATATGTCTGAACGACTGAAGAACCTGTTTACAGTCGCTCTGTTGATGTTCGGAGAGGCTGCCACAAAAGACAACACCATCTACCGATCCATCGTCAGGATTCTGAGTGAGCAGGTCGGGGAGAGGGTCACTCTCCACTTCCTGTCCCTCATCTAGGGCCATGAGCAAACTCATGTCCTTCCTGTCGACATATGCCTTGAGCCTGTTGACATGAAGCACCCTGTGGGGGCTCCGGGGAGTTCCCAGGTCGACCAGGTAGGTGACCTCTCCCTTTTTCTCCAGGATGGTGTAGGGCCCGGACCATTTGTCCTTGAGTGCTGCTGGGGCCACTGGCTCCAACACCCACACCTTCTGTCCGGGCTGATAAACAGTCAAGACAGCCTTTTGGTCATGCCAAGCTTTTTGGAGTTCTTGGCTGGCCTTAAGGTTTTCAGATGCCTTCTCCATGTATTCAGCCATCCGCGAGCGGAGGCCAAGCACATAGTCCACTATGTTGGCTGCAGGCTTTTTGAGAGGTCTCTCCCATCCTTCCTTCACCAAACACAGGGGTCCTCTTACAGGATGTCCGTACAAAAGTTCAAAAGGGCTGTAGCCAACCCCCTTCTGTGGGACTTCTCTGTAGGCGAACAAGAGGCAGGGGATCAGGACGTCCCATCTACGCCGAAGCTTTTCCGGTAGTCCATGAATCATCCCTTTCAGGGTCCTGTTGAATCTGTCAACAAGCCCATTGCATTGTGGATGATAGGGTGTAGTGAACTTGTAGTTGACACCACATTCCTTCCACATAGCAGTCAAGTAGCTCGACATAAAGTTTGCACCTCTGTCGGAGACGACCTCCTTAGGGAAGCCCACTCTGGAGAATACTCCAACTAGGGCTCTTGCCACAACAGGTGCTGTAGTGGTCCTAAGGGGAATAGCTTCAGGATACCTGGTGGCATGATCCACTACCACCAGTATAAACTTGTGCCCTGATGCTGTTGGTGGTTCCATGGGACCGACGATGTCGATCCCCACCCGTTCAAAGGGCACCCCCACCACAGGCATTGGTATAAGGGGGGCCTTTGTCGTGCCACCTGACTTACCACTGGCTTGGCAAGTGACACAGGAGCGGCAAAACTCCTTGGTATCTTCGTTCATGTGAGGCCAGTGAAAGTGCGAGACAAGCCTGTCCCACGTTTTCGTCTGGCCTAAGTGACCTGCTAAGGGAATCTCGTGGGCCAAGGTAAGTAGGAAACCTCGCTGAGACAAGGGTACAACCAGCCTCCTGGTCATGCCAGGCTTGGGGTCTCTTGACTCAGTGTACAGGAGTCCGTCTTCCCAGTATACCTTGTGGGTACCTGTGGCGTTCCCAGCAGCCTCAGCAGCAGCCTGCTGTCTGAGGGGTTCAAGAGAAGGGCAGTCTAACTGGTCCTTCCCCAGGTCTTCCCTTGAGGGTCCCCCTGAACCCAAGAATTCAACTTGATCAAGTTCGAACTCCCTAGGCTCAGTTTCCCTCAATTCTTGTAGGTCAGCCTCCTCTGAGACTTGATCCACGACCTGGGGCAAGGGGGAAGGCGCAGCCTTAACCCTACTGCTCTTTTTCTTGGGAGGTGTCTGGTCCGTTGTTCCAGGATCCAGCACCTGTTCAGTGGGGCATTTCCTGACCTGTGACCTGGTCACAGCGAACACATGTGCTGGCAAACCTAACATTTCCATGTGAGTCCGGTGCTCCACTTCTGACCATTGTGATGACTCCAAATCATTGCCCAACAAACAATCCACTGGGAGGTCTGGACTAACTACAACCTTCTTTTGGCCAGTTACCCCTCCCCAGGAGAAAGCTACAATTGCCATACTGTGATTGGTAGTGACATTGCTTGCATTGGTCACCAGGAATTCTGTACCTGGCATGATCTGTCCAGGGTCCACAAAGTTAGGCGTCACCATGGTGACGCTGGCACAAGTGTCCCTATAGGCCTGAGCCATCTTTCCATTTATGAAAGGCGTCTGTCTGTATTTGCCCAAAGTATTGGGACTTATGTCAGGGGACACGTCCGCGTCCCCTGTACTGACAAGGACAGCCTGAGTGAGTGTGCCAACTAAGTTGTCACGCCCCTCAGAACCCAGGGTTAACCCTACTAAACCCTTGGGAGGCGCACTACCACTGCTGACTGTACTAGGGGGCACAGGTGCCTTAGGGGCTGCAGTGGCAGGAGTCTGCCCTCCTCCTTTCTTGGTGCACTCACTAAACCAGTGAGATTTACTTTTGCAGTACTGGCACCATCTTTTGGATTGGCCTTCTTTCTTCTTTTGGGGAGCCTGACCCCCACCCTCTTTGGGTTGTTGGGGACCTGTCGAAGACTTCTGGTCATTTTGTTCCCCCTTAGAATCTTTACCCTTCTGGTCTGCTTTCTTCTGACCACCTTGATTCTGGCCCTGGTTCTGTTTAACTCTCGTGCGAACCCATCTGTCTGCCTTCTTTCCCAATTCTTGGGGAGAGGTCAGATCCGAGTCGACAAGATGCTGATGCAACAACTGGTTCTGACAATTGTTTAAAATTTGTTCTCTCATCATCAAATTATACAATCCTTTGTAATCAGTAACCTTACTGCCCAGCAACCAGCCCTCAAAAGCCTTAGTGGCACAATCGACAAAGTCAGACCAATCTTGAGACTGCGTTTTCTGGGTATCCCTGAACAGCACCCTGTACTGCTCAGTGGTTAGGCCGAACCCTTCAACGAGTGTATTTTTCAAGACTTGGTAATCGTTAGCGTCCTCCACCCTTGTGGTGAGGAGCTTGTCTCTTCCTTTTCCTTCAAAGGAGAGCCACAAGATAGCTGCCCACTGACTCTGGGGAACACCCTGCACAGTGCAGGCCCTCTCCAAAGCAGTTATCCATTTGTGGATGTCGTCCCCTTGTTTAAAGGGGGGCACTATCTTACCAAGGTGTTTCGTATCAAAACTCCTTTCCCTATTACTAGGTACAATGCTGCCACCAGTGGGGACTACCCCACTTAACTGTTGCTCTCTAGCAAAGGCAAGCCTTTCTTTGGCCAGGGCAAGTTCTTCCCTTTCGATCCTCAGATTAGCTGCCCTTTCCTTAGCTTCGTACACTCTCCTCTGAGGGGACGTCATCCCTCTTTGAGAAGAGTTGTGAGAGCCATTGGTTTGAAGGGATCTGCCAGAGTCTCTCGACAGAGATCGGGCTCGTCCATTCCCAATGTTAAGCGGACCTGACAGTAGCGCTGGGGGTCCCCCAGTACCACTATCATGTTGGCTTAAGTTGGACCTGCTTAGTCTAACGACTTCTACCTGTCCCTTATCTGCCTCATCCCCAGAGAGATCCTCATCCTCATCTTCCTCCACATTCTCATTCTAGGCTGCGAGGAGGATTAGGTCAGGGTCATCTCTGGTTCCCTCGAGGGGAGGCATGTCTCCTTCTGGATTAGAAGAGCTGGGACGGGTCTCAGCTTTTCTGGCATCATAAGTCTCCAAGAGACCAATCAGAAAGGACGTTGTGGGGTTAGACCCCTGCTTGATCTTCCTGGAGTGACACACTTGTCGTAACTCCTTGAAGCTCAGCACAGTATATCTCGAAGGGATGACCTGTGGAGGGTCAACCGACACAAGGGGAGACTCAGAGTTTCCTCCTTTGTCCGACATACTGTTTCTAGTGTGGTGTAAGTGATGCACCTACCTACACTATGTGTTTACCTACTGTTCCCTTGCTAAGAGTTGCAGCCAAGGTGTGCTAAGCCTTGAGGAGCTGCAACAGCTGGTTCAGTAGAACTCAGAGTATTCTAAGCTTAGTTATATGTACTAACAGTACTTGTGTGATCTTTCAACAAGATATTCTTAGGATACGTGTGGTAAAACAACAGCAAGCTCAAATCCCAACCGCTGCTCACCAATGTGAGAAGTTGGCCCGATATGCAGCGTTCGCTATTCTAGCGACCGCTATGTATCGTTCCAAACGACCCTTATGATGATTGGTTGTAAGTCAACCTAAAGACCAGCTATCCTAGTAGCGTGGATACGAGCAGTCTAAGGCTAAAGACTCGAGAGGGCGTGTTAAGCCAGCTGTTTACCACACATGTACCCCTTGAACACCAAGTGAAAGGACACCACACAAGTGTTATGAAAATAAACAGGATATTTATTAAGAATCACAACAGCCCTGTACTCTTTATGAGGACAGGGTACTAAGCACAAACCAAACCTTTTAGGAAAATACTTCAAGTGCACAATTAAAACAAGTGTCCGAGGACACGGAAAGTTTAAGGTCTCGGGCGGACCCGATAAGGCAAGTCGGAAGCGAGGGACTCAGGACCCTAGAGTAAAGAGGCTATGCAGGCACCGAAATGCCGAGTTACCTAGCCACGAGGGCTGCGGCTGCACAAGTCTTACAGGCGTCGGGGTCTTCGCTGACGAGCCAGGAGCCGGAAGAAAAAGAGTTGCTGGCCGGCGACCAGTGTTGAATAGTTCGTAGAGATCCAAGCCTGGATCAGAGATCGTTGATACCTGAAAGCAGAGGGGACCAAGTTCGTACTACTAGCCAGTAGTCAGAGGGTAGCAGGAGGGCACCGGTTGGCCGTCACCTCGACCAGGTGAGTGGGCGACGCTAGGCTCGGCAGTCTCACGGACCAGGAGGCGTTGTCGGCGACCAGGATGGAGGTGCGAGCTGTCCCACGGAGGATGATGCTGTTGGCGTCGCTGGGCCCAGGATTGGGGCAACAAGCCTTGGCAGATCTCAGGGCCACGTGGTAGGCCTAAGATGGCGTCTTGAATGGACCAGGAGGGTCCGGGGTGCTCCTCTCGGAAAAGGGAGCAAGGGCCGATCTGGAGCAACCAGACCAGCAGAGTTGTTTGTCGGTCGTCGTCAAGGAAGGGCACAAGCCAGCGGCTAGTGACCAGACAACGTGCTGAGCAGCGAGCAGAAGGGCCCCACGCAGATCGTGGTGATGCTGGGAGACTGCACTTCGGTGCTGGAGCGGCTCAGGGTCGGGGCTTCTCAGACCCCAGAGCACTCACCAGAGAATTGCTTCGATGGCCGTGCTGGTTAAGAGCGTGCAGGTTCTGATGATGGCCGGTCCCTCGAGGTCTCGTCGCACCCACAGATCACAGCTGAGCTGATGACGTGGGTAGAGGTCAGAGGTGCCAGGGAAGCCGGTTCTCGTCGAGCTGGGCCGTCGGATCCTTGAGGAAGGACTTGCAGCAAACCGCAGAGTTCTTAGATGGTGCCTGCTGATGCAGGGTGACTACTCCTTAGTCACAAGGGAGAAATCTTGAGAAGAGTCTTGAGTGTCCTTTCGTAGAAAGTAGTTCTTGATTCAAAGATGATCTAATTTGGAAGGGTCCCCGCTCCGGCCTTTATTCTAAAGAAAGGGGTGGGTACATGACTAGGTCCTGCCCTAAGGGTGGGACCAGGAAGGGGGGTAGTTACACCCCTCTCCCCTGCCGGACTTTCCCCAGGCCAGGGCTGGCGCCCCTGGAACTGGTTCTGACCGGCAGATGCGTAGTGAGCACCGGGGTGCCACTCCGCAGTCACCTTCTCGCAAAAGCCCTACCTACCCAGAATACACAAACCCTGTCTGGGACGGTGCGAACACCGCCCTCGACAGGAAACCCTTTGTCCAAGCGCTCCTCGCTGGAAGGACTCCCAGCAGCAGGAGGTCAGACTCGTGTCTGTGGTGGCAGCATCCATTTTGTGGAGCTGAGGCTTTAGTTAACTTTAACCGGGGTTCACAGTTACGTACATGTCGTGTCCCTCTAGAAGGGCGGAATGCTAACCTCGTCGCCAGGGTTGGTGAGAGGGTAGCATCCCGATTCGTATGACACCTTACTCGACATGTCTTGATAACGCGACACCGAAGTTACCGATGTGGTACGCGTTACCATGGAACAGCCATTGGGTCTTGGCTCCGCAAGCTGCAACCGGGCTCGGCTCGGGCCAGAGCCTAGTTCACACGAGCCCATGCACTCTGCCTTCAGGATTGACAAGGCCTGCCATAGGAGTGACTGATAGGAACTCGGGTGTCCATTGTATGGTTAGATATAGGGCTACTATATCTAAAGCAAAGTGTGATTACACGACTTCGCCCCAGCTGTCATGCAGCCAGTTGTGTCAAATTTAGGAGGCCAGCCAGGGGTGGCATAATACATGCTGCAGCCCCTGGCGGCCCTGGGTACACCCATGCCCTGAGTTACAGGGTCTGATAAGGGGGCCCAGTACCAATTGGTAAATGCACCTAGGGTACATATCGTAATTTAGAAAGAGAACAGCCAGGCTGTGGGTCTGATTGGCAGGCCCACAGCCAGAGAAAGTCGTAAACCAGTGAAACAAAAGCAAAAAATCTGGGTGATCATGGGATTGCAGACCCTACTCTCCTACATGACCCCCCCCCCAAACGTCGGAACAATAAGCTAACCTTGACCAGGTGAGTCTTCTTGTTCTAAGTGGAAATATCTGGAGAGCCCATCGGCATTGCCATGATCAGTACCAGGTCTATGTTCCACTGTAAAGTCCATCCCCTGTAGGGAAATGGACCACCTTAGCAGTTTGGGGTTTTCACCCTTCATCTGATTTAGCCACAAGAGGGGCTTATGGTCGGTCTGAATCTTGAAGTGAGTGCCAAACAAGTATGGCCTCAGCTTCTTCAGGGCCCAAACCACAGCAAAGGCCTCCCTCTCAATAGCTGACCAATTCTTCTCTCTAGGGGTCAGCCTTCTGCTTATAAAAGCAATGGGCTGGTCTTGACCATCAAAATTCAGCTGAGAAAGAACAGCTCCCACACCCAACTCAGAAGCATCTGTTTGGACAATGAATGGTTTGGAGTAGTCCGGACTCTTGAGGATAGGCGCCGTGCACATGGTCTGCTTTAGGTCATCGAATGCTTTTTGACAGCTCGCTGTCCACTGAACCTTTTTTGGCATTTTCTTGCTTGTCAGTTCGTTTAATGGTGTCACGATGGAACCATAGTTCCTGACAAACTTCCGGTAGTATCCAGTCAGGCCCAAGAAAGCTCGAACCTGAGTCTGGGTGGTTGGAGGAGCCCAGTCCCTGATTGACTGTATCTTGCTCTCCAGTGGCTGAACCTGGCCTCCACCTACAAGGTGGCCCAGGTATACAACCTGTGTCTGCCCTATCTGGCACTTGGTGGCCTTGATAGTGAGGCCTGCCGCTTGCAGAGCCTCTAACACTTTCCGCAGGTGGACCAGGTGATCCTCCCAGGTGGAGCTAAAGACAGCAATATCGTCAAGATACGCCGCACAGAAGTCATCCAGCCCAGTAAGGACTTGATTCACCAACCTTTGGAAGGTGGCAGGTGCATTTTTCAGACCAAAGGGCATCACCACGAACTGATAATGCCCACCAGGGGTCGAAAATGCGGTCTTAGGCTTGGCGTCCTCAGCTAACCTGATTTGCCAATACCCAGCTGTCAGGTCAAACGTACTTAAGTAGTTGGCCGAAGCCAATCTATCGATAAGCTCGTCTGCCCTTGGTATTGGGTGGGCGTCAGTCTTAGTGACTGCATTGAGACCCCTGTAGTCTACGCAGAACCTCATCTCTTTCTTACCGCCCTGGGTGTGAGGTTTCGGCACTAGGACTACGGGACTAGCCCAAGGGCTGTCCGAGGGTTCAATGACTCCCAGCTCCAACATTTTCTGCACTTCACTCTTGATGCAGTCTCTAACGTGATCAGGCTGCCGGTAGATTTTACTCTTAACGGGCGAGCTGTCACCAGTGTCGACCTCATGGGTGCACCAATTGGTCTGACTGGGGGTTAGAGAAAACATATGTCTGAACGACTGAAGAACCTGTTTACAGTCGCTCTGTTGATGTTCGGAGAGGCTGCCACAAAAGACAACACCATCTACCGATCCATCGTCAGGATTCTGAGTGAGCAGGTCGGGGAGAGGGTCACTCTCCACTTCCTGTCCCTCATCTAGGGCCATGAGCAAACTCATGTCCTTCCTGTCGACATATGCCTTGAGCCTGTTGACATGAAGCACCCTGTGGGGGCTCCGGGGAGTTCCCAGGTCGACCAGGTAGGTGACCTCTCCCTTTTTCTCCAGGATGGTGTAGGGCCCGGACCATTTGTCCTTGAGTGCTGCTGGGGCCACTGGCTCCAACACCCACACCTTCTGTCCGGGCTGATAAACAGTCAAGACAGCCTTTTGGTCATGCCAAGCTTTTTGGAGTTCTTGGCTGGCCTTAAGGTTTTCAGATGCCTTCTCCATGTATTCAGCCATCCGCGAGCGGAGGCCAAGCACATAGTCCACTATGTTGGCTGCAGGCTTTTTGAGAGGTCTCTCCCATCCTTCCTTCACCAAACACAGGGGTCCTCTTACAGGATGTCCGTACAAAAGTTCAAAAGGGCTGTAGCCAACCCCCTTCTGTGGGACTTCTCTGTAGGCGAACAAGAGGCAGGGGATCAGGACGTCCCATCTACGCCGAAGCTTTTCCGGTAGTCCATGAATCATCCCTTTCAGGGTCCTGTTGAATCTCTCAACAAGCCCATTGCATTGTGGATGATAGGGTGTAGTGAATTTGTAGTTGACACCACATTCCTTCCACATAGCAGTCAAGTAGCTCGACATAAAGTTTGCACCTCTGTCGGAGACGACCTCCTTAGGGAAGCCCACTCTGGAGAATACTCCAACTAGGGCTCTTGCCACAACAGGTGCTGTAGTGGTCCTAAGGGGAATAGCTTCAGGATACCTGGTGGCATGATCCACTACCACCAGTATAAACTTGTGCCCTGATGCTGTTGGTGGTTCCATGGGACCGACGATGTCGATCCCCACCCGTTCAAAGGGCACCCCCACCACAGGCATTGGTATAAGGGGGGCCTTTGTCGTGCCACCTGACTTACCACTGGCTTGGCAAGTGACACAGGAGCGGCAAAACTCCTTGGTATCTTCGTTCATGTGAGGCTAGTGAAAGTGCGAGACAAGCCTGTCCCACGTTTTCGTCTGGCCTAAGTGACCTGCTAAGGGAATCTCGTGGGCCAAGGTAAGTAGGAAACCTCGCTGAGACAAGGGTACAACCAGCCTCCTGGTCATGCCAGGCTTGGGGTCTCTTGACTCAGTGTACAGGAGTCCGTCTTCCCAGTATACCTTGTGGGTACCTGTGGCGTTCCCAGCAGCCTCAGCAGCAGCCTGCTGTCTGAGGGGTTCAAGAGAAGGGCAGTCTAACTGGTCCTTCCCCAGGTCTTCCCTTGAGGGTCCCCCTGAACCCAAGAATTCAACTTGATCAAGTTCGAACTCCCTAGGCTCAGTTTCCCTCAATTCTTGTAGGTCAGCCTCCTCTGAGACTTGATCCACGACCTGGGGCAAGGGGGAAGGCGCAGCCTTAACCCTACTGCTCTTTTTCTTGGGAGGTGTCTGGTCCGTTGTTCCAGGATCCAGCACCTGTTCAGTGGGGCATTTCCTGACCTGTGACCTGGTCACAGCGAACACATGTGCTGGCAAACCTAACATTTCCATGTGAGTCCGGTGCTCCACTTCTGACCATTGTGATGACTCCAAATCATTGCCCAACAAACAATCCACTGGGAGGTCTGGACTAACTACAACCTTCTTTTGGCCAGTTACCCCTCCCCAGGAGAAAGCTACAATTGCCATACTGTGATTGGTAGTGACATTGCTTGCATTGGTCACCAGGAATTCTGTACCTGGCATGATCTGTCCAGGGTCCACAAAGTTAGGCGTCACCATGGTGACGCTGGCACAAGTGTCCCTATAGGCCTGAGCCATCTTTCCATTTATGAAAGGCGTCTGTCTGTATTTGCCCAAAGTATTGGGACTTATGTCAGGGGACACGTCCGCGTCCCCTGTACTGACAAGGACAGCCTGAGTGAGTGTGCCAACTAAGTTGTCACGCCCCTCAGAACCCAGGGTTAACCCTACTAAACCCTTGGGAGGCGCACTACCACTGCTGACTGTACTAGGGGGCACAGGTGCCTTAGGGGCTGCAGTGGCAGGAGTCTGCCCTCCTCCTTTCTTGGTGCACTCACTAAACCAGTGAGATTTACTTTTGCAGTACTGGCACCATCTTTTGGATTGGCCTTCTTTCTTCTTTTGGGGAGCCTGACCCCCACCCTCTTTGGGTTGTTGGGGACCTGTCGAAGACTTCTGGTCATTTTGTTCCCCCTTAGAATCTTTACCCTTCTGGTCTGCTTTCTTCTGACCACCTTGATTCTGGCCCTGGTTCTGTTTAACTCTCGTGCGAACCCATCTGTCTGCCTTCTTTCCCAATTCTTGGGGAGAGGTCAGATCCGAGTCGACAAGATGCTGATGCAACAACTGGTTCTGACAATTGTTTAAAATTTGTTCTCTCATCATCAAATTATACAATCCTTTGTAATCAGTAACCTTACTGCCCAGCAACCAGCCCTCAAAAGCCTTAGTGGCACAATCGACAAAGTCAGACCAATCTTGAGACTGCGTTTTCTGGGTATCCCTGAACAGCACCCTGTACTGCTCAGTGGTTAGGCCGAACCCTTCAACGAGTGTATTTTTCAAGACTTGGTAATCGTTAGCGTCCTCCACCCTTGTGGTGAGGAGCTTGTCTCTTCCTTTTCCTTCAAAGGAGAGCCACAAGATAGCTGCCCACTGACTCTGGGGAACACCCTGCACAGTGCAGGCCCTCTCCAAAGCAGTTATCCATTTGTGGATGTCGTCCCCTTGTTTAAAGGGGGGCACTATCTTACCAAGGTGTTTCGTATCAAAACTCCTTTCCCTATTACTAGGTACAATGCTGCCACCAGTGGGGACTACCCCACTTAACTGTTGCTCTCTAGCAAAGGCAAGCCTTTCTTTGGCCAGGGCAAGTTCTTCCCTTTCGATCCTCAGATTAGCTGCCCTTTCCTTAGCTTCGTACACTCTCCTCTGAGGGGACGTCATCCCTCTTTGAGAAGAGTTGTGAGAGCCATTGGTTTGAAGGGATCTGCCAGAGTCTCTCGACAGAGATCGGGCTCGTCCATTCCCAATGTTAAGCGGACCTGACAGTAGCGCTGGGGGTCCCCCAGTACCACTATCATGTTGGCTTAAGTTGGACCTGCTTAGTCTAACGACTTCTACCTGTCCCTTATCTGCCTCATCCCCAGAGAGATCCTCATCCTCATCTTCCTCCACATTCTCATTCTCGGCTGCGAGGAGGATTAGGTCAGGGTCATCTCTGGTTCCCTCGAGGGGAGGCATGTCTCCTTCTGGATTAGAAGAGCTGGGACGGGTCTCAGCTTTTCTGGCATCATAAGTCTCCAAGAGACCAATCAGAAAGGACGTTGTGGGGTTAGACCCCTGCTTGATCTTCCTGGAGTGACACACTTGTCGTAACTCCTTGAAGCTCAGCACAGTATATCTCGAAGGGATGACCTGTGGAGGGTCAACCGACACAAGGGGAGACTCAGAGTTTCCTCCTTTGTCCGACATACTGTTTCTAGTGTGGTGTAAGTGATGCACCTACCTACACTATGTGTTTACCTACTGTTCCCTTGCTAAGAGTTGCAGCCAAGGTGTGCTAAGCCTTGAGGAGCTGCAACAGCTGGTTCAGTAGAACTCAGAGTATTCTAAGCTTAGTTATATGTACTAACATTACTTGTGTGATCTTTCAACAAGATATTCTTAGGATACGTGTGGTAAAACAACAGCAAGCTCAAATCCCAACCGCTGCTCACCAATGTGAGAAGTTGGCCCGATATGCAGCGTTCGCTATTCTAGCGACCGCTATGTATCGTTCCAAACGACCCTTATGATGATTGGTTGTAAGTCAACCTAAAGACCAGCTATCCTAGTAGCGTGGATACGAGCAGTCTAAGGCTAAAGACTCGAGAGGGCGTGTTAAGCCAGCTGTTTACCACAGATGTACCCCTTGAACACCAAGTGAAAGGACACCACACAAGTGTTATGAAAATAAACAGGATATTTATTAAGAATCACAACAGCCCTGTACTCTTTATGAGGACAGGGTACTAAGCACAAACCAAACCTTTTAGGAAAATACTTCAAGTGCACAATTAAAACAAGTGTCCGAGGACACGGAAAGTTTAAGGTCTCGGGCGGACCCGATAAGGCAAGTCGGAAGCGAGGGACTCAGGACCCTAGAGTAAAGAGGCTATGCAGGCACCGAAATGCCGAGTTACCTAGCCACGAGGGCTGCGGCTGCACAAGTCTTACAGGCGTCGGGGTCTTCGCTGACGAGCCAGGAGCCGGAAGAAAAAGAGTTGCTGGCCGGCGACCAGTGTTGAATAGTTCGTAGAGATCCAAGCCTGGATCAGAGATCGTTGATACCTGAAAGCAGAGGGGACCAAGTTCGTACTACTAGCCAGTAGTCAGAGGGTACCAGGAGGGCACCGGTTGGCCGTCACCTCGACCAGGTGAGTGGGCGACGCTAGGCTCGGCAGTCTCACGGACCAGGAGGCGTTGTCGGCGACCAGGATGGAGGTGCGAGCTGTCCCACGGAGGATGATGCTGTTAGCGTCGCTGGGCCCAGGATTGGGGCAACAAGCCTTGGCAGATCTCAGGGCCACGTGGTAGGCCTAAGATGGCGTCTTGAATGGACCAGGAGGGTCCGGGGTGCTCCTCTCGGAAAAGGGAGCAAGGGCCGATCTGGAGCAACCAGACCAGCAGAGTTGTTTGTCGGTCGTCGTCAAGGAAGGGCACAAGCCAGCGGCTAGTGACCAGACAACGTGCTGAGCAGCGAGCAGAAGGGCCCCACGCAGATCGTGGTGATGCTGGGAGACTGCACTTCGGTGCTGGAGCGGCTCAGGGTCGGGGCTTCTCAGACCCCAGAGCACTCACCAGAGAATTGCTTCGATGGCCGTGCTGGTTAAGAGCGTGCAGGTTCTGATGATGGCCGGTCCCTCGAGGTCTCGTCGCACCCACAGATCACAGCTGAGCTGATGACGTGGGTAGAGGTCAGAGGTGCCAGGGAAGCCGGTTCTCGTCGAGCTGGGCCGTCGGATCCTTGAGGAAGGACTTGCAGCAAACCGCAGAGTTCTTAGATGGTGCCTGCTGATGCAGGGTGACTACTCCTTAGTCACAAGGGAGAAATCTTGAGAAGAGTCTTGAGTGTCCTTTCGTAGAAAGTAGTTCTTGATTCAAAGATGATCTAATTTGGAAGGGTCCCCGCTCCGGCCTTTATTCTAAAGAAAGGGGTGGGTACATGACTAGGTCCTGCCCTAAGGGTGGGACCAGGAAGGGGGGTAGTTACACCCCTCTCCCCTGCCGGACTTTCCCCAGGCCAGGGCTGGCGCCCCTGGAACTGGTTCTGACCGGCAGATGCGTAGTGAGCACCGGGGTGCCACTCCGCAGTCACCTTCTCGCAAAAGCCCTACCTACCCAGAATACACAAACCCTGTCTGGGACGGTGCGAACACCGCCCTCGACAGGAAACCCTTTGTCCAAGCGCTCCTCGCTGGAAGGACTCCCAGCAGCAGGAGGTCAGACTCGTGTCTGTGGTGGCAGCATCCATTTTGTGGAGCTGAGGCTTTAGTTAACTTTAACCGGGGTTCACAGTTACGTACATGTTGTGTCCCTCTAGAAGGGCGGAATGCTAACCTCGTCGCCAGGGTTGGTGAGAGGGTAGCATCCCGATTCGTATGACACCTTACTCAACATGTCTTGATAACGCGACACCGAAGTTACCGATGTGGTACGCGTTACCATGGAACAGCCATTGGGTCTTGGCTCCGCAAGCTGCAACCGGGCTCGGCTCGGGCCAGAGCCTAGTTCACACGAGCCCATGCACTCTGCCTTCAGGATTGTCAAGGCCTGCCATAGGAGTGACTGATAGGAACTCGGGTGTCCATTGTATGGTTAGATATAGGGCTACTATATCTAAAGCAAAGTGTGATTACACGACTTCGCCCCAGCTGTCATGCAGCCAGTTGTGTCAAATTTAGGAGGCCAGCCAGGGGTGGCATAATACATGCTGCAGCCCCTGGCGGCCCTGGGTACACCCATGCCCTGAGTTACAGGGTCTGATAAGGTGGCCCAGTACCAATTGGTAAATGCACCTAGGGTACATATCGTAATTTAGAAAGAGAACAGCCAGGCTGTGGGTCTGATTGGCAGGCCCACAGCCAGAGAAAGTCGTAAACCAGTGAAACAAAAGCAAAAAATCTGGGTGATCATGGGATTGCAGACCCTACTCTCCTACACCGGTGATCTGTGAAGATTTCGATGGTATGCCGGGCTCCCAACAGGTAATGTCGCCACTCCTCACAGCCCCTTTTGATGGCAAGTAACTCCTTGTCAGTGATTGAATAATTGACCTCGCTAGGAGTTAATTTCTTAGAGTAGAAGGCCACCGGGTGGATTTGCCCCGTTGTAGGGTGTCGTTGCGATAGCACCGCTCCCAATGCATATTGTGAGGCGTCGGTTTCCAAAATGAACGGAAGCTGGGTATCCGGGTGGCGCAATATGGGAGCTTGAGTGAACCGTTCCTTGAGGATCTGAAAAGATTGTTCAGCTTCTTCCCCCCACTCAAAAGGAACGTTTTTCTTTAACAGACTGGATATGGGTTGAATAATCCTGGAGAAGTCTTTGATGAAGCGTCTATAATAGTTTGCAAAGCCTAGAAAGCTCTGTACGGATTTGACGTCTTGTGGTGTGTTCCAATTTGTGATGGCCTCCACTTTTCCCTTCTCCATCTGAAAGCCGTATTCGTTTATCACGTACCCCAGAAAGGAGACTTCAGTGGCATGGAAGAGACACTTCTCCAGTTTAGCGTACAGATCGTGCTGTTGTAAACGACTCAACACCTCCGTGACATGTTGTTCGTGTTCCCAGAGAGTTCGTGAGTAGACGAGGATATCGTCAATATACACCATGCATATGGTATCCAGTAGACCCCTGAGCACTTCGTCCATGAAATATTGGAAGGCCGCAGGTGCGTTGCATAGCCCAAAGGGCATGACGTTGTACTCGAACAAGCCGAACTTAGTTCGGAAAGCCGTCTTCCACTCATCGCCCTTCTTGACTCGGACCAGATGATAGGCCCCTCTGAGATCTAACTTGGTGAAATAGCGTGCCCCCTTGATCTGGTCCATCAGTACAGGGATCAATGGAAGGGGATATCTATTCTTGACCGTGATGTTATTCAAGGCCCTGTAGTCGATACATGGTCTCAGCTCGGCACAGTCTTTCTTTGGTATGAAAAACAGGGGTGAAGAAGCAGGCGAAGTGGAATGGCTTATGAACCCTGACGCCAGATTCTCCTCGATGTAATTCTGCAGATACACATTTTCATGTTCGGTAAGGGCGTAAACACGACTGCAAGGAATAGCTGCCCCTGGGAGTAACTCAATGCAGCAATCGTACACCCGATGCGGGGGTAACCTGGTAGCCTTCTGCTTGTCAAAAAGGGTACGAAATTCCTCGTAAATCTGAGGCAAACTGGTAGTACTGCATATATGTTTCTCAGTACACGCCAGAGCTAGGTGCCGAACACCAGGACACTCTTCACCTTCAGGGGTGAAAGAGGAAGGGCAGTGACAATGTTCCATACAGTAGGAAGATTTAAATGACACGGTGCGTGCGGACCAGCTCACCACAGGGTCATATAGTGTTAACCATGGCATGCCAAGAATGGCGCGGAATTGAGGCTCCACAATCAAATCAAACTGGATATATTCCGAATGTTCTTCATGCTGCATGCGTAGAGGGACCGTGTGTTTTACGACTGGTCCGGAAGACAAGGCAGAACCATCCACTGCCTTCACATGTTCAGGTTTGTTCTTCTTTTCCCATTTTATGCCTAGAGAGGCTGCATAGTCAATGTCCATATAATTACCCGTTGCTCCAGAGTCCAGTAGGGCATCCATCTGCGTGACTTTGTCCTCTGATGTCCACAAGGATACTGCTAAGTTGATATGAGCCACAGCAGGCATCATAGTGTTTGCAAGAAGCGAGGAGATCATAGTTTGTTGTATGTCCACCCCAGCTATCTCCGCCTGGTTTGGACGTTCTAGTTTTCCGACGTTTCTCTCGTTCCCATAACAGCAGGTTTACGAGGTGCTGTACTTTTCTCAGATAGTTGGGCCCTAGCCCTACACTCCCTGATGAAGTGCCCTCCTTTGCCACAGTATAAACACAGTTTCAATTTACGCCGTCGCTCTCGTTCCTCGGAAGACAGAGGACCTCGGATACCCCCTATCTGCATGGGTTCGGTTCCATCCGTACTTTTGGCACTGTCTTCCTGTGGGATTTTTGGTTTGGGATACCATCCTCTGCCTTCACTCCTGCTCCGATCCCCTCTTCTCTCCAACAGGCGATGGTCTAACTGCACCGTTAGATCTATGAGTTCCTCACATGTCGCCGGAAGTTGGACTACTTGTGATAATACGTCCTTCAACTCGCTTCTTAAGCCTTGATAGAACAAAGAGGTCCGTTTTTTCCTGTGGCCAATCGGTTTCGGCTAAGAGCCGGTTAAAGGAAGTAATGTAGGATAACAGGTCCTGTGACCCCTGGCCCAATGTAAGGAGTTCCTTGTCTAAAGACAACATGTGAGTCTTTCGATCAAATAGTTTTCTTAAGGCAGCACAAAATTCGGTGAACTGATGAAGAACGGGATCATTTTTTTCCATTAACGGGATTGTCCAGCTGGCAGCATTTCCGCCCATGTATGACATCATGAACGCGGTCTTAGCCGCGTCGTCCTGGAACACAGTCGGTTTGCACAGAAAGTGGAGGCGGCACTGGTTCAAGAAAGTCTTAAGTTTTCTGGGATCCCCGTAGAACCGTTCAGGAGGAGCTAGAGGGATTCCGGTATTCTGAATAACATGTACTGTTGGTGCGTGGTGTAGGAGAGTAGGGTCTGCAATCCTATGATCACCCAGATTTTTTGCTTTTGTTTCACTGGTTTACGACTTTCTCTGGCTGTGGGCCTGCTAATCAGACCCACAGCCTGGCTGTTCTCTTTCTAAATTACGACATGTACCCTAGGTGCATATACCAATTGGTACTGGGCCACCTTATCAGACCCTGTAACTCAGGGCATAGGTGTACCCAGGGCCGCCAGGGGCTGCAGCATGTATTATGCCACCCCTGGCTGGCCTCCTAAATTTGACACAACTGGCTGCATGACAGCTGGGGCGAAGTCGTGTAAACACCCTTCGTTTTAGGTATAGTAGTTCTATATCTAACCATACAATGGACACCCGAGTTCCTATCAGTCACTCCTATGGCAGGCCTTGACAATCCTGAAGGCAGAGTGCATGGGCTCGTGTGAACTAGGCTCTGGCCCGAGCCGAGCCCGGTTGCAGCTTGCGGAACCAAGACCCAATGGCTGTTCCATGGTAACGCGTACCACATCGGTAACTTCGGTGTCGCGTTATCAAAACATGTCGAGTAAGGTGTCATACGAATCGGGATGCTGCCCTCTCACCAACTCTGGCGACGAGGTTAGCATTCCGCCCTTCTAGAGGGACACGACATGTACGTAACTGTGAACCCCGGTTAAAGTTAACTAAAGCCTCAGCTCCACAAAATGGATGCTGCCACCACAGACACGAGTCTGACCTCCTGCTGCTGGGAGTCCTTCCAGCGAGGAGCGCTTGGACAAAGGGTTTCCTGTCGAGGGCGGTGTTCGCACCGTCCCAGACAGGGTTTGTGTATTCTGGGTAGGTAGGGCTTTTGCGAGAAGGTGACTGCGGAGTGACACCCCGGTGCTCACTACGCATCTGCCGGTCAGAACCAGTTCCAGGGGCGCCAGCCCTGGCCTGGGGAAAGTCCGGCAGGGGAGAGGGGTGTAACTACCCCCCTTCCTGGTCCCACCCTTAGGGCAGGACCTAGTCATGTACCCGCCCCTTTCTTTAGAATAAAGGCCGGAGCGGGGACCCTTCCAAATTAGATCATCTTTGAATCAAGAACTACTTTCTACGAAAGGACACTCAAGACTCTTATCAAGATTTCTCCCTTGTGACTAAGGAGTAGTCACCCTGCATCAGCGGGCACCATCTAAGAACTCTGCGGTTTGCTGCAAGTCCTTCCTCAAGGATCCGACGGCCCAGCTCGACGAGAACCGGCTTCCCTGGCACCTCTGACCTCTACCCACGTCATCAGCTCAGCTGTGATCTGTGGGTGCGACGAGACCTCGAGGGACCGGCCATCATCAGAACCTGCACGCTCTTAACCAGCACGACCATCGAAGCAATTCTCTGGTGAGTGCTCTGGGGTCCGAGAAGCCCCGACCCTGAGCCGCTCCAGCACCGAAGTGCAGTCTCCCAGCATCTCCACGATCTGAGTGGGGCCCTTCTGCTCGCTGCTCAGCACGTTGTCTGGTCACTAGCCGCTGGCTTGTGCCCTTCTGTGACGACATCCGACAATCAACACTGCTGGTCTGGTTGCTCCAGACTGGCCCTTGCTTCCATCTTTGCGAGAAGCACCCCGGACCCTCCTGGTCCACTCAAGACGCCATCTTAGGCCCACCACGTGGCCCTGAGATCTGCCAAGGCTTGTTGCCCCATCCTGGGCCCAGCGACGCCGACAGCATCATCCTTCGTGGGACAGCTCGCACCTCCACCGTGGTCGCCGACAACGCCTCCTGGTCCGTGAGACTGCAGAGCCTAGCGTCGCCCACTCACCTGGTCGAGGTGACGGCCAACCGGTGCCTTCCTGGTACCCTCTGACTACTGGCTAGTAGTACGAACTTGGTCCCCTCTGCTTTCAGGTATCATCAATCTCTGATCCAGGCTTGGATCTCTACGAACTATTCATCACTGGTCGCTGGCCAGCAACTCTTTTCTTCCGGCTCCTGGCTCGTCAGCGAAGACCCCGACGCCTGTAAGACTTGTGCAGCCACAGCCCTCGTGGCTAGGTAACTCGGCATTTCAGTGCCTGCATAGCCTCTTTACTCTAGGGTCCTGAGTCCCTCGCTTCCGACTTGCCTTATCGGGTCCGCCCGAGACCTTAAACTTTCCGTGTCCCCGGACACTTGTTTTAATTGTGCACTTGAAGTAATTTCCTAAGAGATTTGGTTTGTGCTTAGTACCCTGTCCTCACAAAGAGTACAGGGCTGTTGTGATTCTTAATAAATATCCTGTTTATTTTCATAACACTTGTGTGGTGTCCTTTCACTTGGTGTTCAAGGGGTACATGTGTGGTAAACAGCTGGCTTAACACGCCCTCTCGAGTCTTTAGCCTTAGACTGCTCGTATCCACGCTACTAGGATAGCTGGTCTTTAGGTTGACTTACAACCAATCATCATTAGGGTCGTTTGGAACGATACATAGCGGTCGCTAGAATAGCGAACGCTGCATATCGGGCCAACTTCTCACACGTGGTCGGTGGAGGACGAAGGTATGGCATTGGAAGAAAAGAACCCACCCCCGGCTGCAATTGGGGTTGTAGGTTGCGAGACAGTGTGTCCGGGAGGGGGAAGTGTAGCTTCTCTAATATAGGACCCTGCCCCTGGAGTTCTTCGTGACATGCCAGCGACCTCCCTACGCATTGTGTTCATGTCCTTTCTTAGTTCCTGATTCTCAACACGGGATGCATGTACTTCCTGCTGAAGTGCACTAAAGCCCTCAAGTAATGAGGCCAAAGTCGCACTCGTGTCCATGGTCCAGGCTAGGCTTCTTTTCCTTGGACTTGTCAATCTGTCAAGGTTAGCAGCGGACAAGTACACCAAGTAAAGAACACACAAGCCACTAACCTGAGGTATCTAGCTAGCGGGGACCACAGCGAGACGATAGTCTTCCCTATACCCAATAGCACTGACCTTCCCCGTGTGATGCACACACCGGAGACAGGTAGTCCTCCAGGTAGGGGGAAGGATAGTTGATCGGGAAGGTTGTTGTGAAGACACCCCTCAAGGTCTGGTCTATGACTTCGGATGACTTCAAGGCACAACAAGTTCTGGGAACACAAGAACACTTGTTTAGCACTACTATGGGTAAGATACCCTGGGTATTGCATATATACTGTAATAAAGCATTCACTTACTGATAACCCCCGCTTGTACAGCCTGGAGAAGGTAATGGCTCAAGTTCAAGCGGAAGGATGGCTGTTAATTCACAGCTCGAGATAAGAAAAAGTAGGTCTCAGGAAATAGCACCAAGTAGTTAGATTCACTACCGGTGACGAGTAGTGTACAGAGTTTAAATAGTTCAAGTATCCACAAGGTTCGGAATACGGAGAGAAGGGTAGAAGACTGCCCAATAATAGCACGGCGTGCTAAATGTTTTGTGTCTGTGTACTACTCACGGGAAAGGAAAACGTATCTTGGCGTCCTCAGCGGGAAGGAAAGCGTCCGCGCACACCCAGCACTCGGCGTCCTCAGCGGGAAGGAAAGCGTCCGCGCACACCCAGCACTCGGCATCCTCAGCGGAAGGAAAGCGTCCGCGCACACCCAGCACTCGGCGTCCTCAGCGGGACGCCGAGTGCTGGGTGTGCCCAAACACAAACTGAGTGCCCTCCTGGAAAAGGTTGGTAAGGCTGTAATGGTCTCAGCCTGTACTCAAACAGATAGTGGGGTTGTGAAGCCTGAAACAATGGATCACTCCACCCAAACAGAGAGCATTGAGGAGGAAGAAAAGTCTTCCCCCTCCCAGACACTAGGTGAGAGCCAGCCTCCTCAGGGAACTGACTCTACCCCTGGTGAAGGAACTGCCCCAGAGGTAGTCAGGCCTAGCCTGGCAGAGCCCCTGATGGCAGTGGACCCTTCCCAGGTGGGACCCAGTCTGGAGCAGGTAACCTGCCCCTCTCTACCCTGCCTCAGTCAGCCCAGGGCTGCAGAGGTCAGGGAGGCCAGTGGTGGACCCCAAAGGGCCCCCTGTCCAAAAATTCCCAATCAGCAGATTAGGATCACTGAAGCTAGTAGACCTAGCCAAGTGAAAATAAAACAGACTCCTGAGGGATCCCCCTTAAAAGTAGTTAGGGAACTCCCACAGCTGGACACTGCTGGGCACAGCCAAACCTGGGGCCTAAAAACCCCAAACCTGACCTGTCCCTCCAGTAAGCCAAACAGAGGGACTCAGCCTCCAGCTTTAGGTAGCCAGAGGTTGACCCTGAGAGCTCATAGCAACTCAGTACTGGAAAGAAAGGCCCATATGGTGGATAGTGATTGGAGGAAGTTGAGCTCAACAGTAGTGGAGTCTCACTTCAGTGCTCCATTCCCACACCAGCCTTTTACTTTGCCAAAGCACCCCACAGGTAGTGATTCCCTATGGTGGAGACCCTCAGATACCCTTAGGGTGAGGGATTGCTTGGTGGACCATGATACAGGGGGTAACCATGCCAGTGCATATACCACCTCATATGGCCACTCAGGCAATATAGGCTTACCTGGACAAGGATAGCCTTATCTCCTTTCGTTGGGGGGGGTTGTGTAGGAAGGTAGATACCTGACTATGGTTACCCCCAACTTATTTCCTGGTGTTTTGCTGGTTTTCCGACTTAGTTGACCTGGCGCCCTGCTATTCAGGACCCCAGGCCCATTGCTCTCTCTGTAAAATGGATTCCATGTACCCTAGGTACATATCTAATTGGTACTGGGCCACCTTATCAGACCCTGTAACTCAGGGCATAGGTGTACCCAGGGCCTACCAGGAGCTGCAGCATGTATTGTGCCACCCCTGGATGGCCACCTAAATCTGACACAACTGGCTGCACGACAGCTGGGGCAAGGTGGTGTAATCACCCCTTGCTGTAGATATAGTATACCTATATCTAACCCTAAAATGGACACACAGATTCCTATCAGTCACTCCTATGGCAGGCCTTAACAATCCTGAAGGCAGAGTGCTTGGAGTCGTGTGAGATGGTGCTCTGGCATGAGCTGAGCCTGTCTGCAGCTTGCGGAACCAAGTCCAAATAGCTGTTCCATGATAACGCATACCATATACTCTTAAGTGCATTATAATCCTCGCGGTTATTTGCTAACTCTGGTATTGCTTTATCAAAACATGTCGAGTAAGGTGTCATACGAATTGGAATACTAACACCTCGCCATTTCTCGCGACGGGGTTAGCATTCCACCCTTCTAGAGGGACACGACATGGTAGTAACTGTGAACCCCGGTTAAAGTTAACTGAAGCCTCATGTTAGAAACGGGACCGTGGCTGGCCAAGACTCGCGTCGAGGTCAGTCGGGGATCACCATTCCCAAAGTCAGGGCAAGGGAGTTACACGCCAAGATAACCCCTACTCGCCCTCTAGGTAACGTGGCGCGAGCAGTCAAGGCTAAACTTGGAGGCGATGTAAGTTAAGTATTTGCGCACGCACCCCAGCAACAACAACCAAAGGCCCACCACAAAGGAAACTCCACACAAGGTTATGTAAAAATAGCCTTTGTATTATAATAAATATACATCAGATAAAACACACATCTTGTTACACTGTGCCAACAGGCACGGGCAGAATTTACAAGGGATATTTGTACAGGACAGGGCCACTTGGACCACTGTCAAGGGTATCAGCACTTTTAGAAATAACACTTTCAGAAAGTAAAATCAGTGTAGCACACAATATAAAAGTAGAGCATACAACCAGTAATCAATGGTAACAGGACCTCTCTAGCACCACCTGTACTAGGGAGAAAACAACCACCTACATGTCACAATACCTATAGGGGTGCAAGGATAAAACACATGATGTATTAACATTCAGAGGTGTACAAACAGTAACAATTGCGCCAAACTCACAAGTCACCACCTGTGACTGTCCCGGTGTCCCAATGTCAGGGCCTAAACGTGGCAGTTGCCCACAAAGTGCTGGGCAACTGGAGCAGGGAAAGTTAGGGCAACGTTGGAGCCTCTCTGGGCTCAAGGAACCACCACTGTGGCACTGGTGAACCTCTCTCAGGCTCTTAAACAAATAAGGGTGCTGCTGAGCCTCTCAGGGCTCCAGCAACAAAAGGTGCAGCCTCGCTGGGCTGTGGGGTCCCTCGCTTTGGGGACCCGGAGCAAAGACAAATGCCCTGCAAGAGCCTCTCTGGGCTCGTCAACAATGCAGGCTGGAGCCTCTCTCAGGCTCGTCAGGCAAGGGTGCCGGCAATCGAGCCTCGCAAGGCTCGCCAGCAGGAAATGCCCCCAGAACCTCTCTCAGGCTCTAAACACGAGGGCGCGAGGTCGCGCTGCCGAGGGGGCGGGGGGGGGGCGGACACCGACAATGTGTCCCGGCGCCCCTCCCTCCAGACCGGCCACACTCACCGGCTGGTCTCCAGCGGAGGCGGGTCTCTCCCGCTGGTCCCGGGGCTCTCCTCTCCACTCGGGGAGCCTCGGGGATCCGGCCGGCAGCTTCTCCCTTCCCGGCTCGGCTGAGAAGGCGGGACTTCCGGTCGGCCTTTCCTGGGCCGCGCTAGGATTGGGCGGACCCCCAACCACTTCCGGGTCGCCGCGGGCAGCTCGGCGGCTCGCTTCGTAGGCAGGCAGGCGGGCTCCTATGATCCGAGGAGTGGGCTTCCTCGTGGATCAACAACACAACGGACCTGGGCACAATAAAAGCGGCAATGGGCGGGGTGGCACCCGCGCCGCCAACTCGCCACACGGGGCAGTCAGATGCCGGGTGGGCACCGGCTGTGCACACCCAGCGCTAGCAGCGCTAGTAACGAAGGGCAGGCGCTCCCAAGCGCCTCCAGGACAGAATACAGCGCTCACAGCGCTATGGCCAAAATCCAGCACTTTCCAAGCGCTAGGCAGGCGATTTCAGCGCTCCCAGCGCTGAAGGGCAGAGAGCAGCGCTCTCAGGCTGCAGGCAAAGAATCCTCAGTGCTCCCCAGCACTGGAGGACAGGACAGGGCTCCCGCAGGGGCTGGAGGCAGGCAGGGGGCAAGGCTGGGCCAGAGCCAGCACACTGGGTCTCCAGGCAGGGAGACTCCCCAAGTGGCGGTCCTCCTGGCCCCAGCAGCAGCAAAAGCCCCCCCTGGCAGGATCCAAGAGTAGAACATTTTCAGTGGGGACACAGCCCCTTCTTATACTGACAAATCCTTTGTTTCAGGGTGCAGGGTGGGGGGGAAACCAGTCGCAGCTGGTTCTGGAGCACTCTTGATGGCCCAACCACCCATTTCTTTCACTGGGGAGGCTAGGGTCGTTAGACACACCACAGGGGGGCGGAGCCAGCATTGTGTGGGGAAAACCCAGCCCATCCAGGACACAGGTACACTCCTCCCACACATCACTCATGCTAATCTCCCACTCACCACCGGGCAAACCCATCTAGACTTCCTGGAGCCTGGCATGCCAGCCAGCTCCAGCCAATCACGCTCCAGCACCCTCACAGCACATGCACACATATCTCAATGTCCAGAAGTAGCACTTCCCTTCTAGACACAAACATGCCGCAGACACCATCTTGCAGCATTCACTCTCACGAGTTTACACATACTAAACTCGAGCCTGTACTCCCCACGCATCAGGAACTACCAGGGACACACACATTCCCCATGCATTCCTATGGGAGGGCAGGCCAGCCATACTACACGCACGCACTTTCACTCTGGGACTCAGGGGAAAGTGCGCAGAGACCCAAAAATCACTGACACAGGGTCACACATAAGGCAAAAAGTCTAGGGGTGAACCTGCCCTAAGGGCCAAGTCCAACACAACCCCCTTCCAGCCAAAACGCAGGGGAGAACAATCACCACCGTGATGGACTTCCCTGCTTGGGGCGATAGAACACGGACGCAGGCCCGCCACTGCCGGGACACCCTCCTGTTCTATGCCACGGTGAACCCCTAGGGTTCCTTCTAAAGCTACTGTAAGGACCAACTGGGCTACCCCACTGGTACTCCTCAGCTGTCCGCGGCCAGGACCAGGCCCTGGGCCACCCAGGTGCCACTGGTTCCTGCCTACTCACGAAGTGGGGGGTAGTAACCCCTGGCACATAGTATCCATTCTCCACTCCTCCTGTCTGCAAGACAGGAATAGACTGCCACTGGTTCTCCAGCCTAGGGTCTACAACCTCAGGCGGACCAGGAGTCTCAGGGAAGGCTCTCCTCCCCTTACCTCTTCTTTTAGGGTTCCTCCTCCCCGTGCGAGGGGGACACCTAGAACGCCATTCCAACCTAGGGTTTAACCCCTCAGGTTGCACCGGGGTCAGAGGTGGGCTTTCCCACCCTCTGCACCCCCTTCCAGAGGTCTGCCCTCTCCCAACTGGAGAAGTTCCTCTGGAAGAACCGGTCAGGACACTGGTTACAGTCGTCCTACCCTTCAGGTCAGGCCGAACCTGAACCTGGCCTCCCAACCTCCAGTCTAAAACCTTTGGTGGAATAATTGCCTGGCACTCCAGGACTTCTGGGGACTCACACGTAATCCCCCTGAGGCTGACACATGACCCATGTGTCGTGTGACTGTCTGCCTGGCGCAGATCTCCCGCCTCCTGTCCACCTGACAGTGCGCAAAGATCCCCCAGACCAGAAGTGGCGCCACCCGGGTCCACCCAAGAAGATCTAGCCCAACTGGCTAGTCTCTGGTCCACTGGTGCATCCACTGGGAAACTCATCCCCCAATCACTCCTCGCTTCGGACTTCTGTGCCCTCCCAACTGGAGCGACACTGCCGGACACTGGAACCCCTGGAGCTCTAGTTACAGACGCTCCAGGTTCCCTAGACACTAGGAGATCCTCCTCAAGTGTACTAACAGGACAGCCTAGGTCCCCAACCTGGTGTTCCCTCAAGAAACCACCCAAGTTCTGAGACAGGGCTTCGGGCCTCTGGGTGCTCTCAGCCACCCACTGACTCCTGCTCCACTGAGCCAGGCAGTCAGCCCTTCCACCCTTCTCACTATACTGGGACCTAGCTAGGCTACACTGAGCCTCTTCCACCACGCTGGGCTGGAAGCTCCCTGTACCACTACTGTTGGACTCACTCTCTAATGACTCTACAGAACCTCTGGCACTCTCCCAGCGCTCTGCTTCCTTTGCAAGGCCCCAAGGACTAAAACACTTCAACTTCAGCAGGTGCTGACGCAACTCTGGACAGACAACACTGAGCAACTGCTCTTTGAGGAACATATTTACCACACTGTCCACCTCATCATCCACCTCATCGTTCAAGTTAGCCTTCAGCCAGTCCCACATTGCATCTGAACAGTCATCCACAAAATACTTCCATTCCTGGTGAGGCGGTTTTCTAAGGTTCCTAAACCTCAACCTATTCTCCTCCTCTGGAGAAACAGGAACCATACCCTGGGAACTGGGAGTGGGACTGTCAACACCAACACTTAAAAAGCTGCCACCACTGGACTCCACCCTCCCTGGGGGATCCAGAAAATTAAGACTGCGGTCAGGGGATAACCTACACTCTAGGGCCATCTTCTCCCTCGCCAAGGCCCTCTCAGCCTCTGCAGTCCGCTCATTCACACCCAGCTGCGCCATCTCTCTGGCATACTCTAACCTGAGCTTCTCCATGGCCAGCTGGTGCTCCCTCTCTTCTCTCCTATCCACCCACTCCTCTGGGGACAGGGAAAGGGATGCGGTGCTACATCTGACACTGGACCCAGCAAGGGACTCCCTATCTATGGGGTCCTCACTATCTGCTGGTGTCCCTGTGCTGTCATCTTCTCCCTCCTCTTCTGAATCTTTAGGGCTCCCCGCAGACCCACCACCCTCATGGCGTGAGACCCGGGCCCTTTCCTCACTGCGCGCAAGATCCCACTGACCCTTTTGCCATAGGATCAGGCTGCTCCTAAGTTCAGACTGAGTATCTGACTCATCCACTCCTATGCCTCTCTCTCCACAGAACCTTACCAACTCTCCCATACTGTATCCAAACAGATCACAGAAATCAAAAGCAGGCTCCATTCTGGCGGACGTTCTAGTGAAAAGATTACACAGTGAACCTAGGGGTCTGAGCTTAACACAGGAGTACACAATTCACAAAGGTTCAGCAAGTTCCCTCTCCCAGAGAACTCAGTCTCACACTCACTTGCCTAGTGCCACACACCATTCATTCACACACAACCCCCCCCTCGGACTGGTAAGGCAGTTTCTACCACCCCTGATTCCTCAACCTGACCACACGTGACACAGGTACCAAACTCTGGGCGCGGGGCAGGGGAACAAATGTACTGGACACAATTGCACAATGATACCTTCAGGAGAAGAAAATAATGGCACTTTACCAAAAACACAATAATCCCCAAAAATGTGGTCATCTAAAGTGCAGAGCTTTGTAGTGGCCAGTTGCCACTGTGGTACAACGCAAACACAAATCCTTATCCTCACCGCTTGCCGCCAATGTTAGAAACGGGACCCTGGCTGGCCAAGACTCGCGTCGAGGTAAGTCAGGGATCGCCATTCCCAAAGTCAGGGCAAGGGAGTTACACGCCAAGATAACCCCTACTCGCCCTCTAGGTAACGTGGCGCGAGCAGTCAAGGCTAAACTTGGAGGCGATGTAAGTTAAGTATTTGCGCACGCACCCCAGCAACAACAACCAAAGGCCCACCACAAAGAAAACTCCACACAAGGTTATGTAAAAATAGCCTTTGTATTATAATAAATATACATCAGATAAAACACACATCTTGTTACACTGTGCCAACAGGCACGGGCGGAATTTACAAGGGATATTTGTACAGGACAGGGCCACTTGGACCACTGTCAAGGGTATCAGCACTTTTAGAAATAACACTTTCAGAAAGTAAAATCAGTGTAGCACACAATATAAAAGTAGAGCATACAACCAGTAATCACTGGTAACAGGACCTCTCTAGCACCACCTGTACTAGGGAGAAAACAACCACCTACATGTCACAATACCTATAGGGGTGCAAGGATAAAACACATGATGTATTAACATTCAGAGGTGTACAAACAGTAACAATTGCGCCAAACTCACAAGTCACCACCTGTGACTGTCCCGGTGTCCCAATGTCAGGGCCTAAACGTGGCAGTTGCCCACAAAGTGCTGGGCAACTGGAGCAGGGAAAGTTAGGGCAACGTTGGAGCCTCTCTGGGCTCAAGGAACCACCACTGTGGCACTGGTGAACCTCTCTCAGGCTCTTAAACAAATAAGGGTGCTGCTGAGCCTCTCAGGGCTCCAGCAACAAAAGGTGCAGCCTCGCTGGGCTGTGGGGTCCCTCGCTTTGGGGACCCGGAGCAAAGACAAATGCCCTGCAAGAGCCTCTCTGGGCTCGTCAACAATGCAGGCTGGAGCCTCTCTCAGGCTCGTCAGGCAAGGGTGCCGGCAATCGAGCCTCGCAAGGCTCGCCAGCAGGAAATGCCCCCAGAACCTCTCTCAGGCTCTAAACACGAGGGCGCGAGGTCGCGCTGCCGAGGGGGCAGGGGGGGGGGGCGGACACCGACAATGTGTCCCGGCGCCCCTCCCTCCAGACCGGCCACACTCACCGGCTGGTCTCCAGCGGAGGCGGGTCTCTCCCGCTGGTCCCGGGGCTCTCCTCTCCACTCGGGGAGCCTCGGGGATCCGGCCGGCAGCTTCTCCCTTCCCGGCTCGGCTGAGAAGGCGGGACTTCCGGTCGGCCTTTCCTGGGCCGTGCTAGGATTGGGCGGACCCCCAACCACTTCCGGGTCGCCGCGGGCAGCGCGGCGGCTCGCTTCGTAGGCAGGCAGGCGGGCTCCTATGATCCGAGGAGTGGGCTCCCTCGTGGATCAACAACACAACGGACCTGGGCACAATAAAAGCGGCAATGGGCGGGGTGGCACCCGCGCCGCCAACTCGCCACACGGGGCAGTCAGATGCCGGGTGGGCACCGGCTGTGCACACCCAGCGCTAGCAGCGCTAGTAACGAAGGGCAGGTGCTCCCAAGCGCCTCCAGGACAGAATACAGCGCTCACAGCGCTATGGCCAAAATCCAGCACTTTCCAAGCGCTAGGCAGGCGATTTCAGCGCTCCCAGCGCTGAAGGGCAGAGAGCAGCGCTCTCAGGCTGCAGGCAAAGAATCCTCAGTGCTCCCCAGCACTGGAGGACAGGACAGGGCTCCAGCAGGGGCTGGAGGCAGGCAGGGGGCAAGGCTGGGCCAGAGCCAGCACACTGGGTCTCCAGGCAGGGAGACTCCCCAAGTGGCGGTCCTCCTGGCCCCAGCAGCAGCAAAAGCCCCCCCTGGCAGGATCCAAGAGTAGAACATTTTCAGTGGGGACACAGCCCCTTCTTATACTGACAAATCCTTTGTTTCAGGGTGCAGGGTGGGGGGAAAACCAGTCGCAGCTGGTTCTGGAGCACTCTTGATGGCCCAACCACCCATTTCTTTCACTGGGGAGGCTAGGGTCGTTAGACACACCACAGGGGGGCGGAGCCAGCATTGTGTGGGGAAAACCCAGCCCATCCAGGACACAGGTACACTCCTCCCACACATCACTCATGCTAATCTCCCACTCACCACCGGGCAAACCCATCTAGACTTCCTGGAGCCTGGCATGCCAGCCAGCTCCAGCCAATCACGCTCCAGCACCCTCACAGCACATGCACACATATCTCAATGTCCAGAAGTAGCACTTCCCTTCTAGACACAAACATGCCGCAGACACCATCTTGCAGCATTCACTCTCACGAGTTTACACATACTAAACTCGAGCCTGTACTCCCCACGCATCAGGAACTACCAGGGACACACACATTCCCCATGCATTCCTATGGGAGGGCAGGCCAGCCATACTACACGCACGCACTTTCACTCTGGGACTCAGGGGAAAGTGCGCAGAGAACCAAAAATCACTGACACAGGGTCACACATAAGGCAAAAAGTCTAGGGGTGAACCTGCCCTAAGGGCCAAATCCAACACCTCAGCTCCACAAAATGGATGCTGCCACCACAGACACGAGTCTGACCCCCTGCAGCTGGGAGTCCTTCCAGCAAGGGGAGCCTGGACAAAGGGTTTCCTGTCCGGGGCGGTGCTAGCACCATCCCAGACAGGGTTTTGTGTATCCTGGGTAGGCAGGGCTTTTCAGGAAGGTGACTGCAAGTGGCACCCCGGTGCTCACTGTGCATAGGCCGGCTAGAACCAGTTCCAGGGGCACACAGCCCCTGAGCTGGGGACAGCCCAACAGGGGAGAGGGGTGTAACCACCCCCCTTCCTGGTCCCACCCCTAGGGCTGGACCTAGCTGCGTACCCACCCCTTTCTTCAGAATAAAGGCAGGAGCGGGGACCCTTCCGAATTAGATCATCTTTGGAATCAAGACACGACTTTCTACGAAAGGACTTCAAGATTTCTTCTTCAAGATTCTCCCTTGTGACTAAGGAGTAGTCACCCTGCATCAAGCGGGCACCATCAAGAACACTGCGGTCTGCTGCAAGTCCTTCCTCCGGAATCCGACTGCCCAGCTCGACGAGAACCGGCTTCCCTGGCACCTCTGACCTCTACCCATCTCTACAGCAAAGCTGAGAACCGTGGGTGCGACGAGACCTCGAGGGACCGGCCATCTTCAAGACTGCACGACTTCTTTCCAGCACGACCGCCGAGGGATCCTCTGGTGAGTGCTTTGGGGTCCGAGAAGCCCCGACCCTGAGCAGCTCCAGCACCGAAGTTCAGCCTCCCAGCATCTCCACGATCTGCGTGGGGCCCTTCTGCTCTTTGCTGCTCACCGCGTTGTTTGGCTACTAGCCCGCTGGCTTGTGGCCTTCCTAACAACGCCCGACGACATCACCACTGCTGGTCTGGTTGCTCCAGACTGGCCCTTGCTCCCTTCCAACAGAGGAGCACCCCGGACCCTCCTGGTCCACTCCAGACGCCATTTTGAGCCCACCGCGTGGGCTTGAATTTGCCAAGGCTTTGTTGCCCAATCCTGGGTCCAGCGACGCCGACAGCTTCATCCATCGTGGGACAGCTCGCTCCTCCATCCTGGTCGCCGACAAAGCCTCCTGGTCCGTGAGATCTGCAGAGCACAGCGTCGCCCACTCACCTAGTCGAGGTGACTACCATCCGGTGCCCTCCTGGTGCCACCTGACTACTGGCTAGTAGTCACGAACTTGGTCCCCTCTGCTTTCAGGTGTCTTCCATCTTCCAGATCCAGGCTTGGATCACTCCGAACTCTCCACGCTACTAGGATAGCTGGTCCATAAGGTTGACTTACAACCAATCATCAATAAGGGTTGTCTGGACTGATACATAGTGATCACTAGAATAGTGAGCACTGCATATCAGGCCAACTTCTCACACTGTGCTCTCAGGGTCAGCCTCTGGCTACCTAAAGCTGGAGGCTGAGTCCCTCTGTTTGGCTTACTGGAGGGACAGGCCAGGTTTGGGGTTTTTAGGCCCCATGTTTGGCTGTGCCCAACAGTGTCCAGCTGTGGGAGGTCCCTAACTACTTTTAAGGAGGATCCCTCAGGAGTGTGTTTTATTTTCACTTGGCTAGGGCTACTAGCTTCAGTGATCCTAATCTGCTGATTGGGAAGGACTTTTGGACAGGGGGCCCTTTGGGGTCCACCACTGGCCTCCCTGACCTCTACAGCCCTGGGCTGACTGAGGCAGGATAGAGAGGGGCAGGTTACCTGCTCCAGACTGGGTCCCACCTTGGAAGGGTCCACTGATATCAGGGGTTCTGTCAGGCTGGGCCTGACTACCTCTGGGGCAGTTCCTTCACAAGGGGTAGAGTCGGTTCCCTGAGGAGGCTGGCTCTCCCCTTGTGTCTGGGAGGGGGAAGACTTTTCTTCCTCCTCAATGCTCTCAGTTTGGGTGGAGTGATCCATTGTTTCAGGCTTCACAACCCCACTATCTGTTTGAGTAGAGGCTGAGACCATTACAGCCGTACCAACCTTTTCAGGAAGGCACTCAGTTTGTGTTTGGGCTGTGACTGTCACAGCTCTCCTATCCTGTTCTGGAAAGTCTGTCTGAGCCTGGGCAGTGGCTACCACTGCCCTTCCAACCTTTTCAGGGAGGAATGGTGTTTGGACTGGGGCTGTAGCTATTACTGCCCCACTAACCTTTCTGGGTAGGCCTATCATCCTGGAGTGGGTTTCTTGCTCCACCTCAGCCCATGCTGAGAGTTCCAGGTCATTCCCCCAGTAAGCAATCTACAGGTAGGTTGTCTGTCACTGCCATTCTCATGGGCCCTGTGACATTACCCCAGCTGAGCTCGACTACTGCCATGGGATGCCTTCTTTTCACTCCATGAACGTCTGTCACCTGATAAATGAAACCAGGGGTCCGTTGGGCAGAGGGGACCAGATGGTCAATCACCATGGTGATGCTGGCCCCTGTGTCTCTGTATGCCTCAACTTTCTGACCATTGATAAGGGGCTCTTGTCTATACTTCCCCAAAATGTGGGAACCAGTAGTGAAGTTGGCAAACCCCATGCCAGTCTCACAGACAAGAGTTGTGTTAGGGGACCTGGCTAGGCCATGGGCCACCTGGTTTCCCAAAATAATGCCCACCACATTCTTGGGGGCACTCCCACCACCTGGGGGATTACCACTAGTGGTAACAGGAGGTCTGGGAGTAGTACCTGGGGGTATATTCTCCTTATTGTTACTGGCCTTGGGGCAACTGCTGTCACTTTTATAATGGCCTACCTGTCTGCAGGTATGACAATAAGGTTTATTTTGGGTGTTGGGAGAAGTCTGGGACCCACCCTTTTCAGAGGATTTTTGGGGCCCTGTGGTTTGATCAGAAGATTTATTCCCACCTTTCTATTGAGGCTTGGCTGATTCCTTCTTTTGGTCACCACCCTGGTTCTTAGGCCTGACCCTGGTTCTGACCCATTTGTCTGCCCTCTTACCCAATTCTTGTGGAGAGGTCAGATCAGAGTCTTCCAGGTGCTGGTGTAATAACTGGTTCTGACAATTACTTAAGATTTGCTCTCTCATAATTAGATTGTACAATCCTTTGAAATCAGTAACCTTACTTCCCAGTAGCCAGCCTTCAAAAGCCTTAGTGGCACAATCAACAAAGTCAGTCCAATCCTGAGACTGAGTTTTCTGGGTGTCTCTGAAGATCAACCTGTACTGTTCAGTGGTTAAACCAAACCCATCAATCAGTGTATTTTTCAGGACTTGGTAATTGTTAGCATCCTCAGCTCTAGTAGTGAGGAGCTTATCTCTACCTTTGCCTTCAAAGGAGAGCCACAAGATAGCTGCCCACTGACTCTGGGGGACACACTGTACAGTGCAGGCCCTCTCCAAAGCAGTCATCCATTTGTGGATGTCATCCCCTTGTGTAAAGGGGGGCACTATCTTACTCAGGTGTCTAGTGTCTAAACTCCTGTCCTTATCTCTAGGTATAATGCTGCCACCAGTGGGCTCTAGCCCAACAATTTCTGCTCTCTTGCAAGGGCAAATCTCTCTTTGGCCAGGGCAAGTTCTTCCCTTTCAATCCTCAGATTGACTTCCCTCATCTTAGCTTCATGCTCTCTTCTCTGAGGGGATGTCATCCCTCTGTGAGAAGAGGCCTGAGAGCCATTGGTTCGAATGGATCTGTTAGAGCCTCTGGATAGAGACCTAACTCGTCCATTCCCAATGTTAAGCCCACCTGAGAGTGGCCCTAGGGGTCCCCTAGTTCCCTTCTCATGTCTGCTTAAGTTGGTCCTGGTGAGTCTACTGACTTCTACCTGACCCTTGTCTGCCTCATCTCCTGACAACTCCTCATCCTCCTCCTCAACTTCACTGCCTGTTCCATTGAGGTGGAGGTCAGGGTCCCCAGGGGTTCCCTCTAAGGGGGGCATCTTGCCATCTGGATTAGAAGGGCCAACATTCTCAGCTCTTCTGGCATCATAAGTCTCTAAGAGACCTATCAGGAAGGGAATGGTAGGGTTAGAACCCTGTTTTAGTTTCCTGGAGGTACACACTTGTCTCATCTCCTGGAAGCTAAGAGCTGCATATCTGGAAGGGACCTGTGGAGGGTCCTCAACCACAAGAGGGGTCTCTGAAGACTCTCCGTGGTTAGACATGCTTTTAGTGGGGTGTAAGTGATGCACCTACCTACACTATTTGTTTGTCTACTGATCCCTTGCTAAGAGTTGTAGTCAGGGTGTGCTAGGCCCTGTTGACCTACAACAGCTGGTTCAGTAGAACTCAGAGTATTCTAAGCTAAGTTATATGTACCTGGGTACTTATGTGATCTTTCAAATGATATTCTTAGGATACGTGTGGTAAAACAACAGCAAGCTCAAATCCCAACCGCTGCTCACCAATGTGAGAAGTTGGCCTGATATGCAGTGCTCACTATTCTAGTGATCACTATGTATCAGTCCAGACAACCCTTATTGATGATTGGTTGTAAGTCAACCTTATGGACCAGCTATCCTAGTAGCGTGGATACTGTAGGAGAGTAGGGTCTGCAATCCTATGATCACCCAGATTTTTTTGCTTTTGTTTCACTGGTTTACGACTTTCTCTGGCTGTGGGCCTGCCAATCAGACCCACAGCCTGGCTGTTCTCTTTCTAAATTACGATATGTACCCTAGGTGCATTTACCAATTGGTACTGGGCCACCTTATCAGACCCCGTAACGCAGGGCATAGGTGTACCCAGGGCCGCCAGGGGCTGCAGCATGTATTATGCCACCCCTGGCTGGCCTCCTAAATTGGACACAACTGGCTGCATGACAGCTGGGGCGAAGTCGTGTAATCACACTTTGCTTTAGGTATAGTAGCCCTATATCTAACCGTACAATGGACAACCGAGTTCCTATCAGTCACTCCTATGGCAGGCCTTGACAATCCTGAAGGCAGAGTGCGTGGGCTCGTGTGAACTAGGTTCTGGCCCGAGCCGAGCCCGGTTGCAGCTTGCGGAATCAAGACCCAATGGCTGTTCCATGATAACGCGTACCACCTCGGTAACTTCGGTGTCGCGTTATCAAGGCATGTCGAGTAAGGTGTCATACGAATCGGGATGCTGCCCTCTCACCAATTCTGGCGACGAGGTTAGCATTCCGCCCTTCTAGAGGGACACGACATGTACGTAACTGTGAACCCCGGTTAAAGTTAACTAAAGCCTCAGCTCCACAAAATGGATGCTGCCACCACAGACACGAGTCTGACCTCCTGCTGCTGGGAGTCCTTCCAGCGAGGGGCGCTTGGACAAAGGGTTTCCTGTCGAGGGCGGTGTTCGCACCGTCCCAGACAGGGTTTGTGTATTCTGGGTAGGTAGGGCTTTTGCGAGAAGGTGACTGCGGAGTGGCACCCCGGTGCTCACTACGCATCTGCCGGTCAGAACCAGTTCCAGGGGCGCCAGCCCTGGCCTGGGGAAAGTCCGGCAGGGGAGAGGGGTGTAACTACCCCCCTTCCTGGTCCCACCCTTAGGGCAGGACCTAGTCATGTACCCACCCCTTTCTTTAGGATAAAGACCGGAGCGGGGACCCTTCCAAATTAGATCATCTTTGAATCAAGAACTACTTTCTACGAAAGGACACTCAAGACTCTTCTCAAGATTTCTCCCTTGTGACTAAGGAGTAGTCACCCTGCATCAGCGGGCACCACCTAAGAACTCTGCGGTTTGCTGTAAGTCCTTCCTCAAGGAATCCGACGGCCCAGCTCGACGAGAACCGGCTTCCCTGGCACCTCTGACCTCTACCCACGTCATCAGCTCAGCTGTGATCTGTGGGTGCGACGAGACCTCGAGGGACCGGCCATCATCAGAACCTGCACGCTCTTAACCAGCACGACCATCGAAGCAATTCCCTGGTGAGTGCTCTGGGGTCCGAGAAGCCCCGACCCTGAGCCGCTCCAGCACCGAAGTGCAGTCTCCCAGCATCTCCACGATCTGCGTGGGGCCCTTCTGCTCGCTGCTCAGCACGTTGTCTGGTCACTCGCCGCTGGCTTGTGCCCTTCCTTGACGACGACCGACAAACAACACTGCTGGTCTGGTTGCTCCAGATCGGCCCTTGCTTCCATCTTTGCGAGAAGCACCCCGGACCCTCCTGGTCCACTCAAGACGCCATCTTAGGCCCACCACGTGGCCCTGAGATCTGCCAAGGCTTGTTGCCCCATCCTGGGCCCAGCGACGCCGACAGCATCATCCTTCGTGGGACAGCTCGCACCTCCACCGTGGTCGCCGACAACGCCTCCTGGTCCGTGAGACTGCAGAGCCTAGCGTCGCCCACTCACCTGGTCGAGGTGACGGCCAACCGGTGCCTTCCTGGTACCCTCTGACTACTGGCTAGTAGTACGAACTTGGTCCCCTCTGCTTTCAGGTATCATCAATCTCTGATCCAGGCTTGGATCTCTACGAACTATTCATCACTGGTCGCCGGCCAGCAACTCCTTTTCTTCCGGCTCCTGGCTCGTCAGCGAAGACCCCGACGCCTGTAAGACTTGTGCAGCCGCAGCCCTCGTGGCTAGGTAACTCGGCATTTCGGTGCCTGCATAGCCTCTTTACTCTAGGGTCCCGAGTCCCTCGCTTCCGACTTGCCTTATCGGGTCCGCCCGAGACCTTAAACTTTCCGTGTCCTCGGACACTTGTTTTAATTGTGCACTTGAAGTATTTTCCTAAGCGATTTGGTTTGTGCTTAGTACCCTGTCCTCATAAAGAGTACAGGGCTGTTGTGATTCTTAATAAATATACTGTTTATTTTCATAACACTTGTGTGGTGTCCTTTCACTTGGTGTTCAAGGGGTATATGTGGTATAACAGCTGGCTTAACACGCCCTCTTGAGTCTTTAGCCTTAGACTGCTCGTATCCACGCTACTAGGATAGCTGGTCTATAGGTTGACTTACAACCAAACACCATAAGGGTCGTTGGAACGATACATAGCGGTCGCTAGAATAGCGAACGTTGCATATCGGGCCAACTTCTCACATTGGTGAGCAGCGGTTGGGATTTGAGCTTGCTGTTGTTTTACCACACGTATCCTAAGAATATCTTGTTGAAAGATCACATAAGTACTGTTAGTACATATAACTAAAGCTTAGAATACTCTGAGTTCTACTGAACCAGCTGTTGCAGCTCCTCAAGGCTTAGCACACCTTGGCTGCAACTCTTAGCAAGGGATCAGTAGGTAAACACATAGTGTAGGTAGGTGCATCACTTACACCACACTAGAAACAGTATGTCGGACAAAGGAGGAAACACTGAGTCTCCCCTTGTGTCAGTTGACCCTCCACAGGTCATCCCTTCAAGATATACTGTGCTGAGCTTCAAGGAGTTAAGACAGGTGTGTCACTCCTGGAAGATCAAGCAGGGGTCTAACCCCACCACGTCCTTTCTGATTGGTCTCTTAGAGACTTATGATGCCAGAAAAGCTGAGACCCGTCTTAGCTCTTCTAATCCAGAAGCAGACATGCCTCCCCTCGAGGGAACCAGAGACGATCCTGACCTCATCCACCTCGCAACTGAGAACGAAGATGTGGAGGGGGATGAGGATGCGGATCCCTCTGGGGATGAGGCAGATAAGGGACAGGTAGAAGTCGTCAGACTAAGCAGGTCCAACTTAAGCAAACATGATAGCGGTACTGGGGGACCCCTGGGGCCACTATCAGGTCAGCTTAACATTGGGAATGGACGAGCCCGATCTCTGTCAAGAGACTCTGGCAGATCCCTTCAAACCAATGGCTCTCGCAACTCTTCTCAAAGAGGGATGACGTCCCCTCAGAGGAGAGTGTACGAAGCTAAGGAAAGGGCAGCTAATCTGAGGATCGAAAGGGAAGAACTTGCCCTGGCCAAAGAAAGGCTTGCCTTTGCTAGAGAGCAACAGTTAAGTGGGGTAGTCCCCACTGGTGGCAGCAATGTACCTAGCAATAGGGAAAAGAGTTTCGATACGAAACACCTTGGTAAGATAGTGCCCCCCTTTAAACAAGGGGACGACATCCACAAATGGATAACTGCTTTGGAGAGGGCCTGCACTGTGCAGGGTGTTCCCCAGAGTCAGTGGGCAGCTATCTTGTGGCTCTCCTTTGAAGGAAAAGGAAGAGACAAGCTCCTCACCACAAGGGTGGAGGACGCTAACGATTACCAAGTCTTGAAAAATACACTCGTTGAAGGGTTCGGCCTAACCACTGAGCAGTACAGGGTGCTGTTCAGGGATACCCAGAAAACGCAGTCTCAAGATTGGTCTGACTTTGTCGATTGTGCCACTAAGGCTTTTGAGGGCTGGTTGCTGGGCAGTAAGGTTACTGATTACAAAGGATTGTATAATTTGATGATGAGAGAACAAATTTTAAACAATTGTCAGAACCAGTTGTTGCATCAGCATCTTGTCGACTCGGATCTGACCTCTCCCCAAGAATTGGGAAAGAAGGCAGACAGATGGGTTCGCACGAGAGTTAAACAGAACCAGGGCCAGAATCAAGGTGGTCAGAAGAAAGCAGACCAGAAGGGTAAAGATTCTAAGGGGGAACAAAATGACCAGAAGTCTTCGACAGGTCCCCAACAACCCAAAGAGGGTGGGGGTCAGGCTCCCCAAAAGAAGAAAGAAGGCCAATCCAAAAGATGGTGCCAGTACTGCAAAAGTAAATCTCACTGGTTTAGTGAGTGCACCAAGAAAGGAGGAGGGCAGACTCCTGCCACTGCAGCCCCTAAGGCACCTGTGCCCCCTAGTACAGTCAGCAGTGGTAGTGCGCCTCCCAAGGGTTTAGTAGGGTTAACCCTGGGTACTGAGGGGCGTGACAACTTAGTTGGCACACTCACTCAGGCTGTCCTTGTCAGTACAGGGGACGCGGACGTGTCCCCTGACATAAGTCCCAATACTTTGGGCAAATACCGACAGACGCCTTTCATAAATGGAAAGATGGCTCAGGCCTATAGGGACACTTGTGCCAGTGTCACCATGGTGACACCTAACTTTGTGGACCCTGGACAGATCATGCCAGGTACAGAATTCCTGGTGACCAATGCAAGCAATGTCACTACCAATCACAGTATGGCAATTGTAGCTTTCTCCTGGGGAGGGGTAACTGGCCAAAAGAAGGTTGTAGTTAGTCCAGACCTCCCAGTGGATTGTTTGTTGGGCAATGATTTGGAGTCGTCACAATGGTCAGAAGTGGAGCACCGGACTCACATGGAAATGTTAGGCTTGCCAGCACATGTGTTCGCTGTGACCAGGTCACAGGTCAGGAAATGCCCCACTGAACAGGTGCTGGATCCTGGAACAACGGACCAGACACCTCCCAAGAAAAAGAGCAGTATGGTTAAGGCTGCGCCTTCCCCCTTGCCCCAGGTCGTGGATCAAGTCTCAGAGGAGGCTGACCTACAGGAATTGAGGGAAACTGAGCCTAGGGAGTTCGAACTTGATCAAGTTGAATTCTTGGGTTCAGGGGGACCCTCAAGGGAAGACCTGGGGAAGGACCAGTTAGACTGCCCTTCTCTTGAACCCCTCAGACAGCAGGCTGCTGCTGAGGCTGCTGGGAACGCCACAGGTACCCACAAGGTATACTGGGAAGATGGACTCCTGTACACTGGGTCAAGAGACCCCAAGCCTGGCATGACCAGGAGGCTGGTTGTACCCTTGTCTCAGCGTGGTTTCCTACTTACCTTGGCCCACGAGATTCCCTTAGCAGGTCACTTAGGCCAGACGAAGACGTGGGACAGGCTTGTCTCACACTTTCACTGGCCTCATATGAACGAAGATACCAAGGAGTTTTGCCACTCCTGTGTCACTTGCCAAGCCAGTGGTAAGTCAGGTGGCACGACAAAGGCCCCCCTTATACCAATGCCTGTGGTGGGGGTGCCCTTTGAACGGGTGGGGATCGACATCGTCGGTCCCATGGAACCACCAACAGCGTCAGGGCACAAGTTTATACTGGTGGTAGTGGATCATGCCACCAGGTATCCTGAAGCTATTCCCCTTAGGACCACTACAGCACCTGTTGTGGCAAGAGCCCTAGTTGGAGTATTCTCCAGAGTGGGCTTCCCTAAGGAGGTCGTCTCCGACAGAGGTGCAAACTTTATGTCGAGCTACTTAACTGCTATGTGGAAGGAATGTGGTGTCAACTACAAGTTCACTACACCCTATCATCCACAATGCAATGGGCTTGTTGAGAGATTCAACAGGACCCTTAAAGGGATGATTCATGGACTACCAGAAAAGCTTCAGCGTAGATGGGACGTCCTGATCCCCTGCCTCTTGTTCGCCTACAGAGAAGTCCCACAGAAGGGGGTTGGCTACAGCCCTTTTGAACTTTTGTACGGACATCCTGTAAGAGGACCCCTGTGTTTGGTGAAGGAAGGATGGGAGAGACCTCTCAAAAAGCCTGCAGCCAACATAGTGGACTATGTGCTTGGCCTCCGCTCGCGGATGGCTGAATACATGGAGAAGGCATCTGAAAACCTTAAGGCCAGCCAAGAACTCCAAAAAGCTTGGCATGACCAAAAGGCTGTCTTGACTGTTTACCAGCCCGGACAGAAGGTGTGGGTGTTGGAGCCAGTGGCCCCAGCAGCACTCAAGGACAAATGGTCCGGGCCCCACACCATCCTGGAGAAAAAGGGAGAGGTCACCTACCTGGTCGACCTGGGAACTCCCCGGAGCCCCCACAGGGTGCTTCATGTCAACAGGCTCAAGGCATATGTCGACAGGAAGGACATGAGTTTGCTCATGGCCCTAGATGAGGGACAGGAAGAGGAGAGTGACCCTCTCCCCGACCTGCTCACTCAGAATCCTGACGATGGATCGGTAGATGGTGTTGTCTTTTGTGGCAGCCTCTCCGAACATCAACAGAGCGACTGTAAACAGGTTCTTCAGTCGTTCAGACATATGTTTTCTCTAACACCCAGTCAGACCAATTGGTGCACCCATGAGGTCGACACTGGTGACAGCTTGCCCGTTAAGAGTAAGATCTACCGGCAGCCTGATCACGTTAGAGACTGCATCAAGAGTGAAGTGCAGAAAATGTTGGAGCTGGGAGTCATTGAACCCTCGGACAGCCCTTGGGCTAGTCCCGTAGTTCTAGTGCCGAAACCTCACACCCAAGGCGGTAAGAAAGAGATGAGATTCTGCGTAGACTACAGGGGTCTCAATGCAGTCACTAAGACTGACGCCCACCCAATACCAAGGGCAGACGAGCTTATCGATAGATTGGCTTCGGCCAACTACTTAAGTACGTTTGACCTGACAGCTGGGTATTGGCAAATCAGGTTAGCTGAGGACGCCAAGCCTAAAACCGCATTTTCAACCCCTGGTGGGCATTATCAGTTCGTGGTGATGCCCTTTGGTCTGAAAAATGCACCTGCCACCTTCCAAAGGTTGGTGAATCAAGTCCTTACTGGGCTGGATGACTTCTGCGCGGCATATCTAGACGATATTGCTGTCTTTAGCTCCACCTGGGAGGATCACCTGGTCCACCTGCGGAAAGTGTTAGAGGCCCTGCAAGCCGCAGGCCTCACTATCAAGGCCACCAAGTGCCAGATAGGGCAGACACAGGTTGTATACCTGGGCCACCTTGTAGGTGGAGGCCAGGTTCAGCCACTGGAGAGCAAGATACAGTCAATCAGGGACTGGGCTCCTCCAACCACCCAGACTCAGGTTCGAGCTTTCTTGGGCCTGACTGGTCACTATAGGAAGTTTGTCAGGAACTATGGTTCAATTGTGACACCATTAAATGAACTGACAAGTAAGAAAATGCCAAAAAAGGTTCAGTGGACAGCGAGCTGTCAAAAAGCATTCGATGACCTAAAGCAGGCCATGTGCACGGCGCCTATCCTCAAGAGTCCGGACTACTCCAAACCATTCATTGTCCAAACAGATGCTTCTGAGTTGGGTGTGGGAGCTGTTCTTTCTCAACTGAATTTTGATGGTCAAGACCAGCCCATTGCTTTTATAAGCAGAAGGCTGACCCCTAGAGAGAAGAATTGGTCAGCTATTGAGAGGGAGGCCTTTGCTGTGGTTTGGGCCCTGAAGAAGCTGAGGCCATACTTGTTTGGCACTCACTTCAAGATTCAGACCGACCATAAGCCCCTCTTGTGGCTAAATCAGATGAAGGGTGAAAACCCCAAACTGCTTAGGTGGTCCATTTCCCTACAGGGGATGGACTTTACAGTGGAACATAGACCTGGTACTGATCATGGCAATGCCGATGGGCTCTCCAGATATTTCCACTTAGAACAAGAAGACTCACCTGGTCAAGGTTAGCTTATTGTTCCGAAGTTTGGGGGGGGGTCATGTAGGAGAGTAGGGTCTGCAATCCTATGATCACCCAGATTTTTTTGCTTTTGTTTCACTGGTTTACGACTTTCTCTGGCTGTGGGCCTGCCAATCAGACCCACAGCCTGGCTGTTCTCTTTCTAAATTACGATATGTACCCTAGGTGCATTTACCAATTGGTACTGGGCCACCTTATCAGACCCCGTAACGCAGGGCATAGGTGTACCCAGGGCCGCCAGGGGCTGCAGCATGTATTATGCCACCCCTGGCTGGCCTCCTAAATTTGACACAACTGGCTGCATGACAGCTGGGGCGAAGTCGTGTAATCACACTTTGCTTTAGGTATAGTAGCCCTATATCTAACCGTACAATGGACACCCGAGTTCCTATCAGTCACTCCTATGGCAGGCCTTGACAATCCTGAAGGCAGAGTGCGTGGGCTCGTGTGAACTAGGTTCTGGCCCGAGCCGAGCCCGGTTGCAGCTTGCGGAATCAAGACCCAATGGCTGTTCCATGATAACGCGTACCACCTCGGTAACTTCGGTGTCGCGTTATCAAGGCATGTCGAGTAAGGTGTCATACGAATCGGGATGCTGCCCTCTCACCAATTCTGGCGACGAGGTTAGCATTCCGCCCTTCTAGAGGGACACGACATGTACGTAACTGTGAACCCCGGTTAAAGTTAACTAAAGCCTCAGCTCCACAAAATGGATGCTGCCACCACAGACACAAGTCTGACCTCCTGCTGCTGGGAGTCCTTCCTGCGAGGAGTGCTTGGACAAAGGGTTTCCTGTCGAGGGCGGTGCTAGCACCATCCCAGACAGGGTTTTGTGTATCCTGGGTAGGCAGGGCTTTAGAGGAAGGTGACTGCAAGTGGCACCCCGGTGCTCACTATGCATAGGCCGGCTAGAACCAGTTCCAGGGGCACACCAGTCCCTGGCCTGGGGAAAGTCCGGCATGGGAGAGGGGTGTAACCACCCCCCTTCCTGGTCCCACCCATGGGCAGGACCTAGTCGCGTGCCAGCCCCTTTTACTAGTATAAAGTTAGGAGCGGGCGCCCTTCCAAATTAGATCATCTTTGGAATCAAGACATGACTTTCTACGAAAGGACTAAGGAGTAGTCACCCTGCATCCGCAGGCACCATCTTAAGAACACTGCGGTCTGCTGCAAGTCCTTCCTCCGGAATCCGACTGCCCAGCTCGATGAGAACCGGCACCTCTGACCTCTACCCACCTCTACAGCCAAGCTGAGAACCGTGGGTGCGACGAGACCTCGAGGGACCGGCCATCTTCAAGACTGCACGACTTCTTTCCAGCACGACCGCCGAGGGATCCTCTGGTGAGTGCTTTGGGGTCCGAGAAGCCCCGACCCTGAGCAGCTCCAGCACCGAAGTTCAGCCTCCCAGCATCTCCACGATCTGCGTGGGGCCCTTCTGCTTTTTGCTGCTCACCGCTTTGTTTGGCTACTAGCCCGTTGGCTTGTGGCCTTCTGAACGACGCCCGACGACATCACGACTGCTGGTCTGGTTGCTCCAGGCTGGCCCTTGCTCCCTTCCAAGAGAGGAGCACCCCGGACCCTCCTGGTCCACTCCAGACGCCATTTTGAGTCCACCGCGTGTGCTTGAATTTGCCAAGGCTTTGTTGCCCAATCCTGGGTCCAGCAACGCCGACAGCTTCAACTATCGTGGGACAGCCTGCTCCTCCATCCTGGTCGCCGACAACGCCTCCTGGTCCATGAGATCTGCAGAGCACAGCGTCGCCCACTCACCTAGTCGAGGTGACTACCATCCGGTGCCCTCCTGGTGCCACCTGATTACTGGCTAGTGGTCACGAACTTGGTCCCCTCTGCTTTCAGGTGTCATCCATCTTCGATCCAGGCTTGGATCCATCGAACTTTCTTCACTGGTCGCCTGCCAGCATCTTTTCTTCAGGCTCCTGGTTCGTCAACGAAGAATCCCGACGTCTTTTCAGACCTATGCAGCCGCAGCCCCTGGGCTAGGTAACTTCGACATGTCGTGTCCCTCTAGAAGGGTGGAATGCTAAACCCGTCGCCAGAATTGGCAAGGGGTTAGTATTCCAATTCGTATGACACCTTACTCGACATGTTTTGATAATGCTATACCAAAGTTAGCATATGACCGCGAGGTACATAATGCACTTAAGAGTATATGGTATAGCGTTATCATGGAACAGCTATTAGGACTTGGTTCCGCAAGCTGCAGGCGGGCTCAGCTCATGCCAGAGCACCATCTCACATAATTCCAAGCCCTCTGCCTTCAGGATTGATAAGGCCTGCCATAGGAGTGACTGATAGGAATACATGTGTCCATTTTAGGGTTAGATATAGGTATACTATATCTAAAGCAAAGGGTGATTACACCACCATGCCCCAGCTGTCGTGCAGCCAGTTGTGTCAGATTTAGATGGCCAGCCAGGGGTGGCATAATACATGCTGCAGCCCCTGGTAGGCCCTGGGCACACCTATGCCCCGAGTTACAGGGTCTGATAAGGTGGCCCAGTACCAATCAGATATGTACCTAAGGTACATGGAATCCATTTTACAGAGAGAGCAGTAGGCCTGGGGTCCTGATTGGCAGGGTCCCAGGCCAACTATGTCAAAAACCAGCTAAAACACAGGGCAAAAAGTTGGGGGCAACCATAGTCAGGATCTACCTTCCTACAACGGGCTCCATGGGTCTCGGGCAGATTCCCCCGGGCATCCGGGGTACCCACCTCCAGGCCGACGGCATGTCAAAGTACCCAGGACGGGCTCTACGGGTCCCGGGCATTCCTCCCCCAGGTCGTCCGGGCCCTAGAGCTCCGGTGGTCCAACCTGCGCCAGAGGCCCAGCCAAGGTCCAAGAGCCCTGCCTTGCGTGGGCAGCCAGTCAGGAACCCTACCGCGAAGGCTTGGGATGGATGGGGAGCTGGGAGTCCTTTCGATCCCGGCCATCTGGTCGCACGTTTCCGCTCGGCCATCTGGTCGCACGCAATGCTTTCCAATGGGGCGACCAGATGGCCGGGCTTCCCTGGAAGTCCCGATGAGGTGCCATTTGCCTCCCCGATCCCAGCAAGGTCTCCAGGAGGTCGGGTACTTTCGCGCCTTGGGTCCCCTCTGTCCCCTCGAGTGCACGGATTACAAGAAAGGGGGGTAATTTTCCTCTGGATTATTAGGGACAGGGTACACCTGGACCATTCTCGCGGGCTGGCAGTTCTCTGGGGCTCCATTCTCCGGGCCAACGGCATAGCTCAATGCTCAATGCCCAGGACGGGCTCCACGTGTCCTGGACAGACCTCCCCCGGGCGTCCGGAGCACCCATCTCCAGGAGGCCAACGGGATGGCAAAGTACCCGGGAAGGGCTCCAGGGGTCCTGGGCAGCCCTCCCCCGGGCGTCCGGGGCTCCCACCTCCAGGCCGACGGCGTGTCAAACTGCCCAGGACGGGCTCCATGGGTCCCAGACGGACCTCCCCCGGGCGTCCGGGGCACCCATCTCTAGGAGGCCAACGGGATGGCAAAGTACCCGGGGAGGGCTCCACGGGTCCCGGGCAGCCCACCCCCGGGCGTCCGGGGCTCCCAACTACAGGCCGACGGCATATCACACTGCCCAGGACGGGCTCCTTGGGCCCCGTACAGACCTCCCCCGGGCGTCCGGGGCACCCATCTCCAGGAGGCCAACGGGAATGGCAGAGTACCCGGGAAGGGCTCCATGGGTCCCGGGCGTCCGGGGCTTCCACCTACAGGACAACGGCATGTCACACTGCCCAGGACGGGCTCCATGGGCCCCGGACAGACCTCCCCTGGGCATCCGGGGCACCCATCTCCAGGAGGACAACGGGATGGCAGAGTACCCGGGAAGGGCTCCATGGGTCCCGAGCAGCCCTCCCCCGGGCGTCCGGGGCACCCATCTCCATGAGGCCAACGGCATTGGCAAAGTACCCGGGAAGGGCTCCACGGGTACCGGGCAGCCCTCCCCCGGGCATCCGGGGCACCCATCTCCATGAGGCCAACGGCATTGGCAAAGTACCCGGGAAGGGCTCCACGGGTCCCGGGCAGGCCTCCCCCGGGCGTCCAGGGCACCCACCTCCAGGCCAACGGCATGTAAAAGTGCCTAGGACGGGCTCCATGGGTCCCGGGCAGCCCGCCCCCGGGCGTTCGGGGCACCCATCTCCAGGAGGCCAATGGCCTTGCAAAGTACCCGCCAGTCCTCCCCGCCCGGCGTCCGGGGGCTCCCTTCTCCAGGCCAATGGCATGGCTCAATGCCCAGTACGGGCTCCATGTGTCCCGAACAGACCTCCCCCGGGCGTCCGGGGCACCCATCTCCAGGCCAACGGCATGGCTCAATGCCCAGGACGGGCTCCATGGGTCCGGGGAGGCGTCCCATGCGCCTCCGGGCTTGGGAGCCCCGGCTGGGTCCAGGGGCCCGGCCGGGCCCCGGGTCGGGTGCTCCCGCCCTGGTCCCTGTCTCCCAGCCTGCCGCACTGCCAAGGGCACGGGAAGGGGTTCCGATGTGCCCGGGGAGCCTCCCCTTGCTTGGCTGGGTTCAGGAGCAGTGGCTAGGGCCCCTGAGGGCCCGTGGAGGGCGTCCTCCCCACCCCGGGCTCTGTCCTTGGTCCTGCTGCGTGGCAGGGTGCCCGGGACGGGGTCCGGAGGGACCGGGGAGGCGTCCCATGCGCCTCCGGGCTTGGGAGCCCCGGCTGGGCCTTACCGTTTTGGGGGCAGGGACGGTACTTTATCACGAAATCATAATCCGAGAAAAACAGAGTCCATCTAAGTTGTCTGGGGGTGAGAGCCTTTGCTGTTTTCAGGAACAACAAGTTCCGGTGATCTGTGAAGATTTTGATGGTATGCCGGGCTCCCAACAGGTAATGTCGCCACTCCTCACAGCCCCTTTTGATGGCAAGTAACTCCTTGTCAGTGATTGAATAATTGACCTCGCTAGGAGTTAATTTCTTAGAGTAGAAGGCCACCGGGTGGATTTGCCCCGTTGTAGGGTGTCGTTGCGATAGCACCGCTCCCAATGCATATTGTGAGGCGTCGGTTTCCAAAATGAACGGAAGCTGGGTATCCGGGTGGCGCAATATGGGAGCTTGAGTGAACCGTTCCTTGAGGATCTGAAAAGATTGTTCAGCTTCTTCCCCCCACTCAAAAGGAACGTTTTTCTTTAACAGACTGGATATGGGTTGAATAATCCTGGAGAAGTCTTTGATGAAGCGTCTATAATAGTTTGCAAAGCCTAGAAAGCTCTGTACGGATTTGACGTCTTGTGGTGTGTTCCAATTTGTGATGGCCTCCACTTTTCCCTTCTCCATCTGAAAGCCGTATTCGTTTATCACGTACCCCAGAAAGGAGACTTCAGTGGCATGGAAGAGACACTTCTCCAGTTTAGCGTACAGATCGTGCTGTTGTAAACGACTCAACACCTCCGTGACATGTTGTTCGTGTTCCTGGAGAGTTCGTGAGTAGACGAGGATATCGTCAATATACACCATGCATATGGTATCCAGTAGACCCCTGAGCACTTCGTCCATGAAATATTGGAAGGCCGCAGGTGCGTTGCATAGCCCAAAGGGCATGACGTTGTACTCGAACAAGCCGAACTTAGTTCGGAAAGCCGTCTTCCACTCATCGCCCTTCTTGACTCGGACCAGATGATAGGCCCCTCTGAGATCTAACTTGGTGAAATAGCGTGCCCCCTTGATCTGGTCCATCAGTACAGGGATCAATGGAAGGGGATATCTATTCTTGACCGTGATGTTATTCAAGGCCCTGTAGTCGATACACGGTCTCAGCTCGGCACAGTCTTTCTTTGGTATGAAAAACAGGGGTGACGAAGCAGGCGAAGTGGAATGGCTTCTGAACCCTGACGCCAGATTCTCCTCGATGTAATTCTGCAGATACACATTTTCATGTTCGGTAAGGGCGTAAACACGACTGCAAGGAATAGCTGCCCCTGGGAGTAACTCAATGCAGCAATCGTAAACCCGATGCGGGGGTGACCTGGTAGCCTTCTGCTTGTCAAAAAGGGTACGAAATTCCTCGTAAATCTGAGGCAAACTGGTAGTACTGCATATATGTTTCTCAGTACACGCCAGAGCTAGGTGCCAAACACCAGGACACTCTTCACCTTCAGGGGTGAAAGAGGAAGGGCAGTGACAATGTTCCATACAGTAGGAAGATTTAAATGACACGGTGCGTGCGGACCAGCTCACCACAGGGTCATGTAGTGTTAACCATGGCATGCCAAGAATGGCGCGGAATTGAGGCGCCACAATCAAATCAAACTGGATATATTCCGAATGTTCTTCATGCTGCATGCGTAGAGGGACCGTGTGCTTTACGACTGGTCCGGAGGACAAGGCAGAACCATCCACTGCCTTCACATGTTCAGGTTTGTTCTTCTTTTCCCATTTTATGCCTAGAGAGGCTGCATATTTATTTATTTATTTATTTATGGGCTTATATAGCGCTATGAATAAACTCCCAAGGGAGTATCTCCGCGCTGTAACTGACCGGTGCAAGACTGAAAAAGGGAGCGCATAGTTAAAAGTGCTGTAAACAAGGAACACTTTAAAATGAACCAAACAAAAACGTTTTTAAATGTTTTCTAAATTGACAGTGGTCATTACATTGCCTTAGTGACAACGGAAGTGAGTTCCACAATTTGGGACCCACAACAGATAATGCTCTTCCACCCAACCTGGTTTTCGTGATCTTGGGAACATTTAGTAGCAATTGGTCACTAGATCTAAGGGCACGGATGGGAACATAAGGAATAAATTTGTTCGCCAAATACTCAGGTCCCAATTGGTTGAGGCCCCTGTGTATAGTACAACATGTTTTAAACTTCACTCGTTGACGTATTGGCAACCAGTGAAGCTCATGAAGTAACGGTCTGGAGGGGGATCTAGGGGGTGCATTTAACACCAGCCTAGCTGCCGTGTTTTGCACCACCTGCAAACGGTCCAAAACCTCCTCGTTTGCACCTGCCAGAAGACCGTTACAATAGTCAAGCCGACTAATGATCAGAGCCTGAACCAGAGTTTTCCTATGAAAATCAGGGAGGAAAGGGAAGATTTTACGAAGGAGGCCAATCACATGAAAGCACGCTCCTACAGTGATGTTAACGTTTTGCTTCATGGTTAGCTCTGGTTCAAGCCTGACACCCAAGTTCTTGACCATAGTTTTTGGCACAGGGACCGGCCCCAATTCAGAGGGCCACCATTCAGGGGACCATTGAATCCTGGCTTCACCAAAGAGCATCACCTCTGTCTTTCCAACATTGCATTGTAAAAAGTTGGATGACATCCACCTTGCAACTGCCTTCATCCCATCGGAAAAAGAATGTAAAATATCCGGGGTGAGAGTTTTAAAAGGGAAGAGCAGTTGCGTATCGTCTGCGTAGGACAGAAACCAAAAGCTCTAGTAACATCTGCCAAGGGGGCCACATAGGTGTTAAATAGCGTTGGGCTCAGACATGAGCCCTGTGGAACCCCCTTGGAAATGCTAACTTCCTCCGATTTAAAGTCACCCATGGTGACAGATTGGGTGCGATTGGAGAGAAAGCTTCTGATCCATATCAATGTCAATGTCAAATCAAAATCAAGTCAATGTCCATATAATTACCCGTTGCTCCAGAGTCCAGTAGGGCATCCATCTGCGTGACTTTGTCCTCTGATGTCCACAAGGATACTGCTAAGTTGATATGAGCCACAGCAGGCATCATAGTGTTTGCAAGAAGCGAGGAGATCATAGTTTGTTGTATGTCCACCCCAGCGATCTCCGCCTGGTTTGGACGTTCTAGTTTTCCGACGTTTCTCTCGTTCCCATAACAGCAGGTTTACGAGGCGCTGTACTTTTCTCAGATAGTTGGGCCCTAGCCCTACACTCCCTGATGAAGTGCCCTCCTTTGCCACAGTATAAACACAGTTTCAATTTACGCCGTCGCTCTCGTTCCTCGGAAGACAGAGGACCTCGGATACCCCCTATCTGCATGGGTTCGGTTCCATCCGTACTTTTGGCACTGTCTTCCTGTGGGATTTTTGGTTTGGGATACCATCCTCTGCCTTCACTCCTGCTCCGATCCCCTCTTCTCTCCAACAGGCGATGGTCTAACTGCACCGTTAGATCTATGAGTTCCTCACATGTTGCCGGAAGTTGGACTACTTGTGATAATACGTCCTTCAACTCGCTTCTTAAGCCTTGATAGAACAAAGAGGTCCATTTTTTCCTGTGGCCAATCGGTTTCGGCTAAGAGCCGGTTAAAGGAAGTAATGTAGGATAACAGGTCCTGTGACCCCTGGCCCAATGTAAGGAGTTCCTTGTCTAAAGACAACATGTGAGTCTTTCGATCAAATAGTTTTCTTAAGGCAGCACAAAATTCGGTGAACTGATGAAGAACGGGATCATTTTTTTCCATTAACGGGATTGTCCAGCTGGCAGCATTTCCGCCCATGTATGACATCATGAACGCGGTCTTAGCCGCGTCGTCCTGGAACACAGTCGGTTTGCACAGAAAGTGGAGGCGGCACTGGTTCAAGAAAGTCTCAAGTTTTCTGGGATCCCCGTAGAACCGTTCAGGAGGAGCTAGAGGGATTCCGGTATTCTGAATAACATGTACTGTTGGTGCGTGGTCGGTGGAGGACGAAGGTATGGCATTGGAAGAAAAGAACCCACCCCCGGCTGCAATTGGGGTTGTAGGTTGCGAGACAGTGTGTCCAGGGAGGGGGAAGTGTAGCTTCTCTAATATAGGACCCTGCCCCTGGAGTTCTTCGTGACATGCCAGCGACTTCCCTACGCATTGTGTTCATGTCCTTTCTTAGTTCCTGATTCTCAACACGGGATGCATGTACTTCCTGCTGAAGTGCACTAAAGCCCTCAAGTAATGAGGCCAAAGTCGCACTCGTGTCCATGGTCCAGGCTAGGCTTCTTTTCCTTGGGCTTGTCAATCTGTCAAGGTTAGCAGCGGACAAGTACACCAAGTAAAGAACACACAAGCCACTAACCTGAGGTATCTAGCTAGCGGGGACCACAGCGAGACGATAGTCTTCCCTATACCCAATAGCACTGACCTTCCCCGTGTGATGCACACACCGGAGACAGGTAGTCCTCCAGGTAGGGGGAAGGATAGTTGATCGGGAAGGTTGTTGTGAAGACACCCCTCAAGGTCTGGTCTATGACTTCGGATGACTTCAAGGCACAACAAGTTCTGGGAACACAAGAACACTTGTTTAGCACTACTATGGGTAAGATACCCTGGGTATTGCATATATACTGTAATAAAGCATTCACTTACTGATAACCCACGCTTGTACAGCCTGGAGAAGGTAATGGCTCAAGTTCAAGCGGAAGGATGGCTGTTAATTCACAGCTCGAGATAAGAAAAAGTAGGTCTCAGGAAATAGCACCAAGTAGTTAGATTCACTACCGGTGACGAGTAGTGTACAGAGTTTAAATAGTTCAAGTATCCACAAGGTTCGGAATACGGAGAGAAGGGTAGAAGACTGCCCAATAATAGCACGGCCGTGCTAAATGTTTTGTGTCTGTGTACTACTCACGGGAAAGGAAAACGTATCTTGGCGTCCTCAGCGGGAAGGAAAGCGTCCGCGCACACCCAGCACTCGGCGTCCTCAGCGGGAAGGAAAGCGTCCGCGCACACCCAGCACTCGGCGTCCTCAGCGGAAGGAAAGCGTCCGCGCACACCCAGCACTCGGCGTCCTCAGCGGGACGCCGAGTGCTGGGTGTGCCCAAACACAAACTGAGTGCCCTCCTGGAAAAGGTTGGTAAGGCTGTAATGGTCTCAGCCTATACTCAAACAGATAGTGGGGTTGTGAAGCCTGAAACAATGGATCACTCCACCCAAACAGAGAGCATTGAGGAGGAAGAAAAGTCTTCCCCCTCCCAGCCACTAGGTGAGAGCCAGCCTCCTCAGGGAACTGACTCTACCCCTGGTGAAGGAACTGCCCCAGAGGTAGTCAGGCCTAGCCTGGCAGAGCCCCTGATGGCAGTGGACCCTTCCCAGGTGGGACCCAGTCTGGAGCAGGTAACCTGCCCCTCTCTACCCTGCCTCAGTCAGCCCAGGGCTGCAGAGGTCAGGGAGGCCAGTGGTGGACCCCAAAGGGCCCCCTGTCCAAAAATTCCCAATCAGCAGATTAGGATCACTGAAGCTAGTAGACCTAGCCAAGTGAAAATAAAACAGACTCCTGAGGGATCCCCCTTAAAAGTAGTTAGGGAACTCCCACAGCTGGACACTGCTGGGCACAGCCAAACCTGGGGCCTAAAAACCCCAAACCTGACCTGTCCCTCCAGTAAGCCAAACAGAGGGACTCAGCCTCCAGCTTTAGGTAGCCAGAGGTTGACCCTGAGAGCTCATAGCAACTCAGTACTGGAAAGAAAGGCCCATATGGTGGATAGTGATTGGAGGAAGCTGAGCCCAACAGTAGTGGAGTCTCACTTCAGTGCTCCATTCCCACACCAGCCTTTTACTTTGCCAAAGCACCCCACAGGTAGTGATTCCCTATGGTGGAGACCCTCAGATACCCTTAGGGTGAGGGATTGCTTGGTGGACCATGATACAGGGGGTAACCATGCCAGTGCATGTACCACCTCATATGGCCACTCAGGCAATATAGGCTTACCTGGACAAGGATAGCCTTATCTCCTTTCGTTGGGGGGGGGGGGGGGGTTGTGTAGGAAGGTAGATACCTGACTATGGTTACCCCCAACTTTTTTCCTGGTGTTTTGCTGGTTTTCCGACTTAGTTGACCTGGCGCCCTGCTATTCAGGACCCCAGGCCCATTGCTCTCTCTGTAAAATGGATTCCATGTACCCTAGGTACATATCTAATTGGTACTGGGCCACCTTATCAGACCCTGTAACTCAGGGCATAGGTGTACCCAGGGCCTACCAGGAGCTGCAGCATGTATTGTGCCACCCCTGGATGGCCACCTAAATCTGACACAACTGGCTGCACGACAGCTGGGGCAAGGTGGTGTAATCACCCCTTGCTGTAGATATAGTATACCTATATCTAACCCTAAAATGGACACACAGATTCCTATCAGTCACTCCTATGGCAGGCCTTAACAATCCTGAAGGCAGAGTGCTTGGAGTCGTGTGAGATGGTGCTCTGGCATGAGCTGAGCCTGTCTGCAGCTTGCGGAACCAAGTCCAAATAGCTGTTCCATGATAACGCATACCATATACTCTTAAGTGCATTATAATCCTCGCGGTTATTTGCTAACTCTGGTATTGCTTTATCAAAACATGTCGAGTAAGGTGTCATACGAATTGGAATACTAACCCCTCGCCAATTCTCGCGACGGGGTTAGCATTCCACCCTTCTAGAGGGACACGACATGGTAGTAACTGTGAACCCCGGTTAAAGTTAACTGAAGCCTCATGTTAGAAACGGGACCCTGGCTGGCCAAGACTCGCGTCGAGGTCAGTCAGGGATCACCATTCCCAAAGTCAGGGCAAGGGAGTTACACGCCAAGATAACCCCTACTCGCCCTCTAGGTAACGTGGAGCGAGCAGTCAAGGCTAAACTTGGAGGCGATGTAAGTTAAGTATTTGCGCACGCACCCCAGCAACAACAACCAAAGGCCCACCACAAAGGAAACTCCACACAAGGTTATGTAAAAATAGCCTTTGTATTATAATAAATATACATCAGATAAAACACACATCTTGTTACACTGTGCCAACAGGCACGGGCGGAATTTACAAGGGATATTTGTACAGGACAGGGCCACTTGGACCACTGTCAAGGGTATCAGCACTTTTAGAAATAACACTTTCAGAAAGTAAAATCAGTGTAGCACACAATATAAAAGTAGAGCATACAACCAGTAATCACTGGTAACAGGACCTCTCTAGCACCACCTGTACTAGGGAGAAAACAACCACCTACATGTCACAATACCTATAGGGGTGCAAGGATAAAACACATGATGTATTAACATTCAGAGGTGTACAAACAGTAACAATTGCGCCAAACTCACAAGTTACCACCTGTGACTGTCCCGGTGTCCCAATGTCAGGGCCTAAACGTGGCAGTTGCCCACAAAGTGCTGGGCAACTGGAGCAGGGAAAGTTAGGACAACGTTGGAGCCTCTCTGGGCTCAAGGAACCACCACTGTGGCACTGGTGAACCTCTCTCAGGCTCTTAAACAAATAAGGGTGCTGCTGAGCCTCTCAGGGCTCCAGCAACAAAAGGTGCAGCCTCGCTGGGCTGTGGGGTCCCTCGCTTTGGGGACCCGGAGCAAAGACAAATGCCCTGCAAGAGCCTCTCTGGGCTCGTCAACAATGCAGGCTGGAGCCTCTCTCAGGCTCGTCAGGCAAGGGTGCCGGCAATCGAGCCTCGCAAGGCTCGCCAGCAGGAAATGCCCCCAGAACCTCTCTCAGGCTCTAAACACGAGGGCGCGAGGTCGCGCTGCCGAGGGGGCAGGGGGGGGGGAGGGCGGACACCGACAATGTGTCCCGGCGCCCCTCCCTCCAGACCGGCCACACTCACCGGCTGGTCTCCAGCGGAGGCGGGTCTCTCCCGCTGGTCTCGGGGCTCTCCTCTCCACTCGGGGAGCCTCGGGGATCCGGCCGGCAGCTTCTCCCTTCCCGGCTCGGCTGAGAAGGCGGGACTTCCGGTCGGCCTTTCCTGGGCCGCGCTAGGATTGGGCGGACCCCCAACCACTTCCGGGTCGCCGCGGGCAGCGCGGCGGCTCGCTTCGTAGGCAGGCAGGCGGGCTCCTATGATCCGAGGAGTGGGCTCCCTCGTGGATCAACAACACAACGGACCTGGGCACAATAAAAGCGGCAATGGGCGGGGTGGCACCCGCGCCGCCAACTCGCCACACGGGGCAGTCAGATGCCGGGTGGGCACCGGCTGTGCACACCCAGCGCTAGCAGCGCTAGTAACGAAGGGCAGGTGCTCCCAAGTGCCTCCAGGACAGAATACAGCGCTCACAGCGCTATGGCCAAAATCCAGCACTTTCCAAGCGCTAGGCAGGCGATTTCAGCGCTCCCAGCGCTGAAGGGCAGAGAGCAGCGCTCTCAGGCTGCAGGCAAAGAATCCTCAGTGCTCCCCAGCACTGGAGGACAGGACAGGGCTCCAGCAGGGGCTGGAGGCAGGCAGGGGGCAAGGCTGGGCCAGAGCCAGCACACTGGGTCTCCAGGCAGGGAGACTCCCCAAGTGGCGGTCCTCCTGGCCCCAGCAGCAGCAAAAGCCCCCCCTGGCAGGATCCAAGAGTAGAACATTTTCAGTGGGGACACAGCCCCTTCTTATACTGACAAATCCTTTGTTTCAGGGTGCAGGGTGGGGGGAAAAACCAGTCGCAGCTGGTTCTGGAGCACTCTTGATGGCCCAACCACCTATTTCTTTCACTGGGGAGGCTAGGGTCGTTAGACACACCACAGGGGGGCGGAGCCAGCATTGTGTGGGGAAAACCCAGCCCATCCAGGACACAGGTACACTCCTCCCACACATCACTCATGCTAATCTCCCACTCACCACCGGGCAAACCCATCTAGACTTCCTGGAGCCTGGCATGCCAGCCAGCTCCAGCCAATCATGCTCCAGCACCCTCACAGCACATGCACACATATCTCAATGTCCAGAAGTAGCACTTCCCTTCTAGACACAAACATGCCGCAGACACCATCTTGCAGCATTCACTCTCACGAGTTTACACATACTAAACTCGAGCCTGTACTCCCCACGCATCAGGAACTACCAGGGACACACACATTCCCCATGCATTCCTATGGGAGGGCAGGCCAGCCATACTACACGCACGCACTTTCACTCTGGGACTCAGGGGAAAGTGCGCAGAGACCCAAAAATCACTGACACAGGGTCACACATAAGGCAAAAAGTCTAGGGGTGAACCTGCCCTAAGGGCCAAATCCAACACCTCAGCTCCACAAAATGGATGCTGCCACCACAGACACGAGTCTGACCCCCTGCAGCTGGGAGTCCTTCCAGCGAGGGGAGCCTGGACAAAGGGTTTCCTGTCCGGGGCGGTGCTAGCACCATCCCAGACAGGGTTTTGTGTATCCTAGGTAGGCAGGGCTTTTCAGGAAGGTGACTGCAAGTGGCACCCCGGTGCTCACTGTGCATAAGCCGGCTAGAACCAGTTCCAGGGGCACACAGCCCCTGAGCTGGGGACAGCCCAACAGGGGAGAGGGGTGTAACCACCCCCCTTCCTGGTCCCACCCCTAGGGCTGGACCTAGCCGCGTACCCACCCCTTTCTTCAGAATAAAGGCAGGAGCGGGGACCCTTCCAAATTAGATCATCTTTGGAATCAAGACACGACTTTCTACGAAAGGACTTCAAGATTTCTTCTTCAAGATTCTCCCTTGTGACTAAGGAGTAGTCACCCTGCATCAAGCGGGCACCATCAAGAACACTGCGGTCTGCTGCAAGTCCTTCCTCCGGAATCTGACTGCCCAGCTCGACGAGAACCGGCTTCCCTGGCACCTCTGACCTCTACCCATCTCTACAGCAAAGCTGAGAACCGTGGGTGCGACGAGACCTCGAGGGACCGGCCATCTTCAAGACTGCACGACTTCTTTCCAGCACGACCGCCGAGGGATCCTCTGGTGAGTGCTTTGGGGTCCGAGAAGCCCCGACCCTGAGCAGCTCCAGCACCGAAGTTCAGCCTCCCAGCATCTCCACGATCTGCGTGGGGCCCTTCTGCTCTTTGCTGCTACTAGCCCGCTGGCTTGTGGCCTTCCTAACAACGCCCGACGACATCACCACTGCTGGTCTGGTCCACTCCAGACGCCATTTTGAGTCCACCGCGTGGGCTTGAATTTGCCAAGGCTTTGTTGCCCAATCCTGGGTCCAGCGACGCCGACAGCTTCATCCATCGTGGGACAGCTCGCTCCTCCATCCTGGTCGCCGACAACGCCTCCTGGTCCGTGAGATCTGCAGAGCACAGCGTCGCCCACTCACCTAGTCGAAGTGACTACCATCCGGTGCCCTCCTGGTGCCACCTGACTACTGGCTAGTAGTCACGAACTTGGTCCCCTCTGCTTTCAGGTGTCTTCCATCTTCCAGATCCAGGCTTGGATCACTCCGAACTCTCTTCACTGGTCGCCTGCCAGCATCTTTTCTTCAGGCTCCTGGTTCGTCAACGAAGAATCCCGACGTCTTTTCAGACCTATGCAGCCGCAGCCCCTGGGCTAGGTAACTTCGACATTTCGGTGCCCCAGCATAGCCTCACTATCCAAGGGTCCAGATCCACTTTCGTTTTCTCCCTACCAGGTCGGGTTCGCCCGAGAACACTAACTTTGTCTTTACTAGCTACCATAGACTTTGTCCCGCTTCCCGCGTGAGAGTGCACACTCTGCACCCGAGTCCCCTAGGTCTCCTAGAAGTAATCTAAAGATTCTATAGTCAAGTCCTAGCGATTCCAAAGCCTATTAGTACTGTACTTACCTGCTAGTAATTTCGCATTCCACTTTTAGTGTATATGGTTTTTCGTGCCCCTCGGGCATTTGTGTAAGTTGTGCTAACTTAAGTATTTTCGTAAGAGTTTTGTGTTGTGCTTAGTACCCTGTCCTCATAAAGAGTACAGGGCTGTTGTGACTTAAATAAATAACTGTTTATTTTCATAACACTTGTATGGTGTCCTTTCACTTGGTGTTCAAGGGGTATATGTGATGGTATAACAGCTGGCTTAACACGCCTCAAGAGTCTTTAGCCTTAGACTGCTCGTATCCACGCTACTAGGATAGCTGGTCCATAAGGTTGACTTACAACCAATCATCAATAAGGGTTGTCTGGACTGATACATAGTGATCACTAGAATAGTGAGCACTGCATATCAGGCCAACTTCTCACACTGTGCTCTCAGGGTCAGCCTCTGGCTACCTAAAGCTGGAGGCTGAGTCCCTCTGTTTGGCTTACTGGAGGGACAGGTCAGGTTTGGGGTTTTTAGGCCCCATGTTTGGCTGTGCCCAACAGTGTCCAGCTGTGGGAGGTCCCTAACTTCTTTTAAGGAGGATCCCTCAGGAGTTTGTTTTATTTTCACTTGGCTAGGGCTACTAGCTTCAGTGATCCTAATCTGCTGATTGGGAAGGACTTTTGGACAGGGGGCCCTTTGGGGTCCACCACTGGCCTCCCTGACCTCTACAGCCCTGGGCTGACTGAGGCAGGATAGAGAGGGGCAGGTTACCTGCTCCAGACTGGGTCCCACCTTGGAAGGGTCCACTGACATCAGGGGTTCTGTCAGGCTGGGCCTGACTACCTCTGGGGCAGTTCCTTCACAAGGGGTAGAGTCGGTTCCCCGAGGAGGCTGGCTCTCCCCTTGTGTCTGGGAGGGGGAAGACTTTTCTTCCTCCTCAATGCTCTCAGTTTGGGTGGAGTGATCCATTGTTTCAGGCTTCACAACCCCACTATCTGTTTGAGTAGAGGCTGAGACCATTACAGCCGTACCAACCTTTTCAGGAAGGCACTCAGTTTGTGTTTGGGCTGTGACTGTCACAGCTCTCCTATCCTGTTCTGGAAAGTCTGTCTGAGCCTGGGCAGTGGCTACCACTGCCCTTCCAACCTTTTCAGGGAGGAATGGTGCTTGGACTGGGGCTGTAGCTATTACTGCCCCACTAACCTTTCTGGGTAGGCCTATCATCCTGGAGTGGGTTTCTTGCTCCACCTCAGCCCATGCTGAGAGTTCCAGGTCATTCCCCAGTAAGCAATCTACAGGTAGGTTGTCTGTCACTGCCATTCTCATGGGCCCTGTGACATTACCCCAGCTGAGCTCGACTACTGCCATGGGATGCCTTCTTTTCACTCCATGAACGTCTGTCACCTGATAAATGAAACCAGGGGTCAGTTGGGCAGAGGGGACCAGATGGTCAATCACCATGGTGATGCTGGCCCCTGTGTCTCTGTATGCCTCAACTTTCTGACCATTGATAAGGGGCTCTTGTCTATACTTCCTCAAAATATGGGAACCAGTAGTGAAGTTGGCAAACCCCATGCCAGTCTCACAGACAAGAGTTGTGTTAGGGGACCTGGCTAGGCCATGGGCCACCTGGTTTCCCAAAATAATGCCCACCACATTCTTGGGGGCACTCCCACCACCTGGGGGATTACCACTAGTGGTAACAGGAGGTCTGGGAGTAGTACCTGTGGGTATATTCTCCTTATTGTTACTGGCCTTGGGGCAACTGCTGTCACTTTTATAATGGCCTACCTGTCTGCAGGTATGACAATAAGGTTTCTTTTGGGTGTTGGGAGAAGTCTGGGACCCACCCTTTTCAGAGGATTTTTGGGGCCCTGTGGTTTGATCAGAAGATTTATTCCCACCCTTCTCTTGAGGCTTGGTTGATTCCTTCTTTTGGTCACCACCCTGGTTCTTAGGCCTGACCCTGGTTCTGACCCATTTGTCTGCCCTCTTACCCAATTCTTGTGGAGAGGTCAGATCAGAGTCTACCAGGTGCTGGTGTAATAACTGGTTCTGACAATTACTTAAGATTTGCTCTCTCATAATTAGATTGTACAATCCTTTGAAATCAGTAACCTTACTTCCCAGTAGCCAGCCTTCAAAAGCCTTAGTGGCACAATCAACAAAGTCAGTCCAATCCTGAGACTGAGTTTTCTGGGTGTCTCTGAAGATCAACCTGTACTGTTCAGTGGTTAAACCAAACCCATCAATCAGTGTATTTTTCAGGACTTGGTAATTGTTAGCATCCTCAGCTCTAGTAGTGAGGAGCTTATCTCTACCTTTGCCTTCAAAGGAGAGCCACAAGATAGCTGCCCACTGACTCTGGGGGACACACTGTACAGTGCAGGCCCTCTCCAAAGCAGTCATCCATTTGTGGATGTCATCCCCTTGTGTAAAGGGGGCACTATCTTACTCAGGTGTCTAGTGTCTAAACTCCTGTCCTTATCTCTAGGTATAATGCTGCCACCAGTGGGCTCTAGCCCAACAATTTCTGCTCTCTTGCAAGGGCAAGTCTCTCTTTGGCCAGGGCAAGTTCTTCCCTTTCAATCCTCAGATTGACTTCCCTCATCTTAGCTTCATGCTCTCTTCTCTGAGGGGATGTCATCCCTCTGTGAGAAGAGGCCTGAGAGCCATTGGTTCGAATGGATCTGTTAGAGCCTCTGGATAGAGACCTAACTCGTCCATTCCCAATGTTAAGCCCACCTGAGAGTGGCCCTAGGGGTCCCCTAGTTCCCTTCTCATGTCTGCTTAAGTTGGTCCTGGTGAGTCTACTGACTTCTACCTGACCCTTGTCTGCCTCATCTCCTGACAACTCCTCATCCTCCTCCTCAACTTCACTGCCTGTTCCATTGAGGTGGAGGTCAGGGTCCCCAGGGGTTCCCTCTAAGGGGGGCATCTTCCCATCTGGATTAGAAGGGCCAACATTCTCAGCTCTTCTGGCATCATAAGTCTCTAAGAGACCTATCAGGAAGGGAATGGTAGGGTTAGAACCCTGTTTTAGTTTCCTGGAGGTACACACTTGTCTCATCTCCTGGAAGCTAAGAGCTGCATATCTGGAAGGGACCTGTGGAGGGTCCTCAACCACAAGAGGGGTCTCTGAAGACTCTCCGTGGTTAGACATGCTTTTAGTGGGGTGTAAGTGATGCACCTACCTACACTATTTGTTTGTCTACTGATCCCTTGCTAAGAGTTGTAGTCAGGGTGTGCTAGGCCCTGTTGAACTACAACAGCTGGTTCAGTAGAACTCAGAGTATTCTAAGCTAAGTTATATGTACCTGGGTACTTATGTGATCTTTCAAATGATATTCTTAGGATACGTGTGGTAAAACAACAGCAAGCTCAAATCCCAACCGCTGCTCACCAATGTGAGAAGTTGGCCTGATATGCAGTGCTCACTATTCTAGTGATCACTATGTATCAGTCCAGACAACCCTTATTGATGATTGGTTGTAAGTCAACCTTATGGACCAGCTATCCTAGTAGCGTGGATACGAGCAGTCTAAGGCTAAAGAATCTTGAGGCGTGTTAAGCCAGCTGTTATACCATCACATATACCCCTTGAACACCAAGTGAAAGGACACCACACAAGTGTTATGAAAATAAACAGTTATTTATTTAGATCACAACAGCCCTGTACTCTTTATGAGGACAGGGTACTAAGCACACAACAAAACTCTTACGAAAATACTTAAGTTAGCACAATTTACACAAATGCCCGAGGGGCACGAAAGACCATATACTATGAAAGTGGAATGCGAAATTACTAGCAGGTAAGTACAGTACTAATAGGCTTTGGAATCGCTAGGACTTGACTATAGAACCTTCAGATTACTTACAGGAGGCCTAGGGGACTCGTGTGCAGAGTGTGCACTCTCACGCGGGATGCGGGACAAAGTCTATGGTAGCTAGTAAAGACAAAGTTAGTGTTCTCGGGCGAACCCGACCTAGTAGGAGGAAAACGAAAGTGGATTCTGACCCTTGGATAGTGAGGCTATGCTGGGGCACCGAAATGCCGAAGTTACCTAGCCCAGGGGTGCAGCTGCATATGTCTCAAAAGACGTCGGGAATCCTCGTTGACGGACCAGGAGCCTGAAGAAAAGGAGTTGCTGGCAGGCGACCAGTGAAGAAAGTTCGATGGATCCAAGCCTGGATCGAAGATGGATGACACCTGAAAGCAGAGGGGACCAAGTTCGTGACCACTAGCCAGTAATCAGGTGGCACCAGGAGGGCACCGGATGGTAGTCACCTCGACTAGGTGAGTGGGCGACGCTGTGCTCTGCAGATCTCATGGACCAGGAGGCGTTGTCGGTGACCAGGATGGAGGAGCAGGCTGTCCCACGATGGTTGAAGCTGTCGGCGTCGCTGGACCCAGGATTGGGCAACAAAGCCTTGGCAAATTCAAGCACACGCGGTGGACTCAAAACGGCGTCTGGAGTGGACCAGGAGGGTCCGGGGTGCTCCTCTCTTGGAAGGGAGCAAGGGCCAGCCTGGAGCAACCAGACCAGCAGTCGTGATGTCGTCGGGCGTCGTTCAGAAGGCCACAAGCCAACGGGCTAGTAGCCAAACAAAGCGGTGAGCAGCAAAAAGCAGAAGGGCCCCACGCAGATCGTGGAGATGCTGGGAGGCTGAACTTCGGTGCTGGAGCTGCTCAGGGTCGGGGCTTCTCGGACCCCAAAGCACTCACCAGAGGATCCCTCGGCGGTCGTGCTGGAAAGAAGTCGTGCAGTCTTGAAGATGGCCGGTCCCTCGAGGTCTCGTCGCACCCACGGTTCTCAGCTTTGCTGTAGAGATGGGTAGAGGTCAGAGGTGCCAGGGAAGCCGGTTCTCGTCGAGCTGGGCAGTCAGATTCCGGAGGAAGGACTTGCAGCAGACCGCAGTGTTCTTGATGGTGCCCGCTTGATGCAGGGTGACTACTCCTTAGTCACAAGGGAGAATCTTGAAGAAGAAATCTTGAAGTCCTTTCGTAGAAAGTCGTGTCTTGATTCCAAAGATGATCTAATTTGGAAGGGTCCCCGCTCCTGCCTTTATTCTGAAGAAAGGGGTGGGTACGCGGCTAGGTCCAGCCCTAGGGGTGGGACCAGGAAGGGGGGTGGTTACACCCCTCTCCCCTGTTGGGCTGTCCCCAGCTCAGGGGCTGTGTGCCCCTGGAACTGGTTCTAGACGGCCTATGCATAGTGAGCACCGGGGTGCCACTTGCAGTCACCTTCCTCTAAAGCCCTGCCTACCCAGGATACACAAAACCCTGTCTGGGATGGTGCTAGCACCGCCCCTGACAGGAAACCCTTTGTCCAAGCACTCCTCGCAGGAAGGACTCCCAGCAGCAGGAGGTCAGACTTGTGTCTGTGGTGGCAGCATCCATTTTGTGGAGCTGAGGCTTGAGTTAGCTTTAACCGGGGTTCACAGTTACATACATGTCGTGTCCCTCTAGAAGGGTGGAATGCTAAACCCGTCGCCAGAATTGGCAAGGGGTTAGCATTCCAATTCGTATGACACCTTACTCGACATGTTTTGATAATGCTATACCAAAGTTAGCATATGACCGCGAGGTACATAATGCACTTAAGAGTATATGGTATAGCGTTATCATGGAACAGCTATTAGGACTTGGTTCCGCAAGCTGCAGGCGGGCTCAGCTCATGCCAGAGCACCATCTCACATAATTCCAAGCCCTCTGCCTTCAGGATTGATAAGGCCTGCCATAGGAGTGACTGATAGGAATACATGTGTCCATTTTAGGGTTAGATATAGGTATACTATACCTAAAGCAAAGGGTGATTACACCACCATGCCCCAGCTGTCGTGCAGCCAGTTGTGTCAGATTTAGATGGCCAGCCAGGGGTGGCATAATACATGCTGCAGCCCCTGGTAGGCCCTGGGCACACCTATGCCCCGAGTTACAGGGTCTGATAAGGTGGCCCAGTACCAATCAGATATGTACCTAAGGTACATGGAATCCATTTTACAGAGAGAGCAGTAGGCCTGGGGTCCTGATTGGCAGGGTCCCAGGCCAACTATGTCAAAAACCAGCTAAAACACAGGGCAAAAAGTTGGGGGCAACCATACTCAGGATCTACCTTCCTACAACGGGCTCCATGGGTCTCGGGCAGATTCCCCCGGGCATCCGGGGTACCCACCTCCAGGCCGACGGCATGTCAAAGTACCCAGGACGGGCTCTACGGGTCCCGGGCATTCCTCCCCCAGGTCGTCCGGGCCCTAGAGCTCCGGTGGTCCAACCTGCGCCAGAGGCCCAGCCAAGGTCCAAGAGCCCTGCCGTGCGTGGGCAGGCAGTCAGGAACCCTACTGCGAAGGCTTGGGATGGATGGGGAGCTGGGAGTCCTTTCGATCCCGGCCATCTGGTCGCACGTTTCCGCTCGGCCATCTGGTCGCACGCAATGCTTTCCAATGGGGCGACCAGATGGCCGGGCTTCCCTGGAAGTCCCGATGAGGTGCCATTTGCCTCCCCGATCCCAGCAAGGTCTCCAGGAGGTCGGGTACTTTCGCGCCTTGGGTCCCCTCTGTCCCCTCGAGTGCACGGATTACAAGAAAGGGGGTAATTTTCCTCCGGATTATTAGGGACAGGGTACGCCTGGACACTTCTCGCGGGCTGGCAGTTCTCTGCCCGGGGGACCAGATGAGATACGCCTGGGCAACACCTCCCCCGGGCGTCCGGGGCTCCATTCTCCGGGCCAACGGCATGGCTCAATGCCCAGGACGGGCTCCACGTGTCCCGGACAGACCTCCCCCGGGCGTCTGGGGCACCCATCTCCAGGAGGCCAACGGGATGGCAAAGTACCCGGGAAGGGCTCCAGGGGTCCTGGGCAGCCCTCCCCCAGGCGTCCGGGGCTCCCACCTCCAGGCCGACGGCGTGTCAAACTGCCCAGGACGGGCTCCATGGGTCCCAGACAGACCTCCCCCGGGCGTCCTGGGCACCCATCTCCAGGAGGCCAACGGGATGGCAAAGTACCCGGGAAGGGCTCCACGGGTCCCGGGCAGCCCACCCCCGGGCGTCCGGGGCTCCCAACTACAGGCCGACGGCATGTCACACTGCCCAGGACGGGCTCCATGGGCCCCGTACAGACCTCCCCCGGGCGTATGGGGCACCCATCTCCAGGAGGCCAACGGGAATGGCAGAGTACCCGGGAAGGGCTCCATGGGTCCACCTACAGGACGACGGCATGTCACACTGCCCAGGACGGGCTCCATGGGCCCCGGACAGTCCTCCCCCGGGCATCCGGGGCACCCATCTCCAGGAGGCCAACGGGATGGCAGAGTACCCGGGAAGGGCTCCATGGGTCCCGGGCAGCCCTCCCCCGGGCGTCCGGGGCACCCATCTCCATGAGGCCAACGGCATTGGCAAAGTACCCGGGAAGGGCTCCACGGGTACCGGGCAGCCCTCCCCAGGGCGCCCGGGGCACCCTCCTCCAGGCCGACGGCATGTCAAAGTGTCCAGGACGGGTTCCATGGGTCCCGGGCGTCCGGGGCTCCCACCTCCAGGCCGACGGCATGTCAAAGTGCCCAGGACGGGATGCACGGGTACCGGGCCCTGTCTCCCAGCACCCATCTCCATGAGGCCAACGGCATCGGCAAAGTACCCAGGAAGGGCTCCACGTGTCCCGGACAGGCCTCCCCCGGGCGCCCGGGGCACCCTCCTCCAGGCCGACGGCATGTCAAAGTGTCCAGGACGGGTTCCATGGGTCCTGGGCGTCCGGGGCTCCCACCTCCAGGCCGACGGCATGTCAAAGTGCCCAGGACGGGATGCACGGGTACCGGGCCGTCCTCCCCCGGGAGTCCTGGGCTCCCATCTCCAGGCCAACGGCATGGCTCAATGCCCAGGATGGGCTCCATGGGTCCCGAGCAGGCCTCCCCCGGGCGTCCGGGGCACCCATCTCCATGAGGCCAACGGCATTGGCAAAGTACCCGGGAAGGGCTCCACGGGTCCCGGGCAGGCCTCCCCCGGGCGTCCAGGGCACCCACCTCCAGGCCAACGGCATGTCAAAGTGCCTAGGACGAGCTCCATGGGTCCCGGGCAGCCCGCCCCCGGGCGTTCGGGGCACCCATCTCCAGGAGGCCAATGGCCTTGCAAAGTACCCGGGAAGGGCTCCACGGGTACCGGGCAGTCCTCCCCGCCGGGCATCCGGGGGCTCCCTTCTCCAGGCCAATGGCATGGCTCAATGCCCAGGACGGGCTCCATGTGTCCCGGACAGACCTCCCCCGGGCGTCCGGGGCACCCATCTCCAGGCCAACGGCATGGCTCTATGCCCAGGACGGGCTCCATGGGTCAGGGGAGGCGTCCCATGCGCCTCCGGGCTTGGGAGCCCCGGCTGGGTCCAGGGGCCCGGCCGGGCCCCGGGTCGGGTGCTCCGGCCCTGGTCCCTGTCTCCCAGCCTGCCGCACTGCCAAGGGCCCGGGAAGGGGTTTCCCATGTGCCCGGGGAGCCTCCCCTTGCTTGGCTGGGTTCAGGAGCAGTGGCTAGGGCCCCTGAGGGCCCGGGGAGGGCGTCCTCCCCACCCCGGGCTCTGTCCTTGGTCCTGCTGCGTGGCAGGGTGCCCTGGACGGGGTCCGGAGGGACCGGGGAGGCGTCCCATGCGCCTCCGGGCTTGGGAGCCCCGGCTGGGTCCAGGGGCCCGGCCGGGCCCCGGGTCGGGTGCTCCGGCCCTGGTCCCTGTCTCCCAGCCTGCCGCACTGCCAAGGGCCCGGGAAGGGGTTCCGATGTGCCCGGGGAGCCTCCCCTTGCTTGGCTGGGTTCAGGAGCAGTGGCTAGGGCCCCTGAGGGCCCGGGGAGGGCGTCCTCCCCACCCCGGGCTCTGTCCTGGGTCCTGCCGCGGGGCAGGGCGCCAGGGACGGGGTCCGGCGGGCCCGGGGAGGCTTCCCCTGCGCCTCCGGGCCCCGGCTGGGTCCAGGGGCCCGGTCGGGGCCCCGGGTCGGGCGCTCCGGCCCTGGGCCCCGTCCCCCGGGCTGCCGCTCCACCCAGGGCCCAGGACAGGGGTCCATCGGTACCTTGCAGGCCTCCCCTGCTTGTCAAGGTGTAAGCGGGCCCCGGGTCGGAGGGCCAGCTGGCCCCTGGCAGCTTCCATCCATGGCTGTGGCCCGGCTGGGGCCCCGGGCCTCCAGCCCGCCATGCCCCGGGCACCCGCTCCCTCCTTCGTCGGGGCACGGGGCGACCAGATGGCATCCCTTTCGTGCCCGGCCATCTGGTCGCCCGGATCCCCTCAGCCATCTGGTCGCCCGTATCCCCTCGGCCATCTGGTCTCCCCTATCCCCTCGGCCATCTGGTCGCCCGGATCGCCTCGGCCATCTGGTCGCCCGCAATGCTTTCCAATGGGGGTGACCAGATGGCCGAACTTCCCTGGAAGTCCCAATGAGGTGCCATTTGCCTCCCGGATCCCAGCGAGGGCTCCAGGAGGTCGGGTACTTTCGCGCCTTGGGTCCCCTCTGTCACCTCAAGTGCACGGATTACAAGAAAGGGGGGTAATTTTCCTCCGGATTACTAGGGAGAGGGTCAGTCAGACCTCCGTGTGGTCTTGCGATTCTGAATCAGGGGAAGGCAGGACCCGGGCCTGCCTGCCGGGGCCCCCAGGGGCCCGGGTATGCACCTGCCGCTCGGCCCCATTGCCGATGGGCCTTTTCCTCCGAGTTTGCTCAGGCAGGCCTCCGCGAGGTCTGTCCATGCTGAGACGGGGCCAGGCAGCACCCGGGCCCGCCCGCTGGGGCCCCCAGGGGCCCAGGAACGCACCTGCCGCTCACCCCCTTTTCCGATGGGCCTTTTACTCCGAGTTTGCTCAGGCAGGACTCGGCGAGGTCTGGCCATGCCGAGATGGGGCCAGGCAGCACCCGGGCCTGCCTTGTGGGGCCCCCAGGGGCCCGGGTATGCACCTGCCGCTTGGCCCCATTGCCGATGGGCCTTTTCCTCCGAGTTTGCTCAGGCAGGCCTCTGCGAGGTCTGGCCATGCTGAGACGGGGCCAGGCAGCACCCGGGCCCGCCCGCTGGGGCCCCCAGGGGCCCGGGAACGCACCTGCCGCTCACCCCCTTTTCCGATGGGCCTTTTTCTCCGAGTTTGCTCAGGCA
>NC_141696.1:156161897-156171897 GCF_964263255.1 Lissotriton vulgaris | reverse complement strand
GAAGGCGTCCCCTGCGTCTCCGGGCATGGGAGCCCAGGCTGGGTCCAGGGGCCCGGCCGGGCCCCCCGGTCGAGTGCCACGGCCCTGGGCCTCCGGTCCCCACCCCGCCGTTTCCCGGCGCCAGCTCACTTTTTCGTTGGGGCACAGAGTGACACCGGCTGGTTTGACTTTCGTGCCCGGCCATCTGGTCTCCGGGATCCCCTCGGCCATCTGGTCTCCGGGATCCCCTCGGCCATCTGGTCTCCCGGATCCCCTCGGCCATCTGGCCTCCAGGATCTCCTCGGCCATCTGGTCGCCCGCAATGCTTTCCAAATGGGGCGACCAGATGGCCGAACTTCCCTGGAAGTCCCGATGAGGTGCCATTTGCCTCCCGGATCCCAGCCAGGGCTCCAGGAGGTCGGGCGCCTCCGCGGCCTGGGTCCCCTCCGTCACTCGGTGCGCACGGATTCCAGAAAGAGGGGTAGCCTTCCTCCGGATTACTAGGGACAAGGTATGCCCGGACACTTCTTGCAGTTCTCTGCCCTGAGGGACCAGATGAGATGTGCCTGGGAAACACCTCCCTAGGCAGCCGGGGCTCCCTTCTCCGGGCCAACGGCATGTCAAAGTGCCCTGGACGGGCTCCATGGGTGCCGGGCAGTCCTCCCCCGGTCGTCCGGGGCACCCATCTCCAGGAGGCCAACGGCATGGCAAAGTACCCGGGAAGGGCTCCACGGGTCCCGGGCAGACCTCTCCCGGGCGTCCGGGGCACCCATCTCCAGGAGGCCGACGGCATGGCAAAGTACCCGGGAAGGGCTCCACGGGTCCTGGGCAGACCTCCCCCGGTCGTCCGGGGCACCCATCGCCAGGAGGCCAACGGCATGGCAAAGTACCCGGGAAGGGCTCCACGGGTCCCGGGCAGACCCCCCCCGGGCGTCCGGGGCACCCACCGGGCAGACCTCCCCCGGGCGTCCGGGGCACCCATCTCCAGGAGGCCAACGGCATGGCAAAGTACCCGGGAAGGGCTCCACGGGTCCCGGGCAGACCTCCCCCGGGCGTCCGGGGCACCCATCTCCAGGAGGCCAACGGCATGGCAAAGTACCCGGGAAGGGCTTCACGGGTCCCGGGCAGACCTCCCCCGGGCGTCCGGGGCACCGATCTCCAGGAAGCCAACTGTAGGAGAGTAGGGTCTGCAATCCTATGATCACCCAGATTTTTTGCTTTTGTTTCACTGGTTTACGACTTTCTCTGGCTGTGGGCCTGCCAATCAGACCCACAGCCTGGCTGTTCTCTTTCTAAATTACGACATGTACCCTAGGTGCATTTACCAATTGGTACTGGGCCACCTTATCAGACCCTGTAACTCAGGGCATAGGTGTACCCAGGGCTGCCAGGGGCTGCAGCATGTATTATGCCACCCCTGGCTGGCCTCCTAAATTTGACACAACTGGCTGCATGACAGCTGGGGCAAAGTCGTGTAAACACGCTTTGCTGTAGGTGTAGTATACCTATACCTAACCCTAAAATGGACACACAGATTCCTATCAGTCACTCCTATGGCAGGCCTTGACAATCCTGAAGGCAGAGTGCTTGGAATCGTGTGAGATGGTGCTCTGGCATGAGCTGAGCCTGTCTGCAGCTTGCGGAACCAAGTCCTAATAGCTGTTCCATGATATCGCATACCATATACTCTTAAGTGCATTATAATCCTCGCGGTTAAATGCTAACTTTGGTATTGCTTTATCAAAACATGTCGAGTAAGGTGTCATACGAATTGGAATCCTAACCCCTCGCCAATTCTGGCGACGGGGTTAGCATTCCACCCTTCTAGAGGGACACAACATGGATGTAACTGTGAACCCCGGTTAAAGTTAACTGAAGCCTCAGCTCCACAAAATGGATGCTGCCACCACAGACACGAGTCTGACCCCCTGGAGCAGGGAGTCCTTCCAGCGAGGGGAGCCTGGACAAAGGGTTTCCTGTCAGGGGCGGTGCTAGCACCGTCCCAGACATGGTTTTGTGTATCCTGGGTAGGCAGGGCTTTACAGGAAGGTGACTGCTGAGTGGCACCCCGGTGCTCACTACGCATAGGCCGGTCTGAACCAGTTCCAGGGGCACACCAGCCCCTGGCCTGGGGAAGTCCGGCATGGCAGAGGGGTGTAACCACCCCCCACCTAGTCCCACCCATAGGCAGGACCTAGTCACCGGGTCAGCCCCCTTTTTTAGTATAAAGATGGGAGCGGGCCCCCTGTTCAAATTAGATCATCTTTGGAATCAAGACACGACTTTCTGCGAAAGGACTTCACGATTTCTTCATCAAGATTTTCCCTTGTGGCTAAGGAGTAGTCACCCTGCATCCGCAGGCACCATCCTAAAGAACACTGCGGTCTGCTGCAAGTCCTTCATCACGAATCCGACGACCCAGCTCGACGAGACCCGGCTTCCCTGGCACCTCTGACCTCTACTCACCTCTACAGCAAAGCTGAGAACCGTGAGTGCGACGAGACCTCGAGGGACCGACGATCGCCAAGACTGCACGACATCTTTACTGCAAGCCCACCGTGTCCTCCACGGGTGAGTGCTTTGGGGTCCGAGAAGCCCCGACCCTGCGCAGCTCCAGCACCCAAGGTCAGCCTCCCTGCATCTCCACGATCTGCGTGGGGCCCTTCTGCTGTTTGCTGTGCACCGCGTTGTTTGGCTACTAGCCGGCTGGCTTGTGGCCTTCTGAACGACGCCCGACGACATCACTGCTGCTGGTCTGGTTGCTCCAGACTGGCCCTTGCTTTCTTCTTGGAGAGAGGCACCCCGGACCCTCCTGGTCCACTCCAGATGCCATTTTAGGTCCACCGCGTGGGCTTGAATTTGCCAAGGCTTTGTTGCCCAATCCTGGGTCCAGCGACGCCGACAGCTTCTATCTTCGTGGGACAGCTCGATCCTCCTTCCTGGTCGCCGACAACGCCTCCTGGTCCGTGAGATCTCCGAGCCCAGCGTCACCCACACGCCTTGTCGAGGTGGCTACCATCCGGTGCCCTCCTGGTGCCCACTGACTACTGGCTAGTAGTCTCTAACTTGGTCCCCTCTGCTTTCAGGTGTCATCTTCCATCGATCCAGGCTTGGATCCACCGAACTTTCTTCACTGGTCGCCTGCCAGCAACTTCTTTCTTCCAGGCTCCTGGTCCGTCAACGAGGATTCCCGACGTCTTTTGAGTCCTATGCAGCTGCAGCCCCTGGGCTAGGTAACTTCGGCATTTCGGTGCCCCAGCATAGCCTCACTATCCAAGGGTCAGAATCTACTTTCGTTTTCTCCCTACCAGGTCGGGTTCGCCCGAGAACACTAACTTTGCAATTCCTAGCTACCATAGACTTTGTCCCGCATCTCGCGTGAGAGTGCACACACTGCACCCGAGTCCCCTAGGCCTCCTATAAGTAATCTGAAGGTTCTATAGTTAAGTCCTAGCGATTCCTAAGCCTATTAGTACTGTACTTACCTGCTAGTAATTTCGCATTCCACTTTTCAAGTATATGGTTTTCCGTGCCCCTCGGGCATTTGTATATACTGTGCTAACTTAAGTATTTTTTGTAAGAGTTTTGGTTTGTGCTTAGTACCCTGTCCTCATAAAGAGTACAGGGCTGTTGTGATTCTTAATAAATAACTGTTTATTTTCATAACACTTGTGTAGTGTCCTTTCACTTGGTGTTCAAGGGGTACATGTGGTATAACAGCTGGCTTAACACGCCCTCTCGAGTCTTTAGCCTTAGACTGCTCGTATCCACGCTACTAGGATAGCTGGTCTATAAGGTTGACTTACAACCAATCATCAATAAGGGTTGCTGGACTGATACATGGTGTTCACTAGAATACCTTCCCTGGAAGTCCCGATGAGGTGCCATTTGCCTCCCGGATCCCAGCGAGGGCTCCAGGAGGTCGGGTACTTTCACGCCTTGGGTCCCCTGTCACCTCGAGTGCACAGATTACAAGAAAGGGGGGTAATTTTCCTCCGGATTAGTAGGGACAGGGTACGCTGCGACACCCCTCCCAGGCTGGTGGTTCTCTGCCAGGGGGGATCAGATGGATGATGCCTGGGCAACACCTCCCTAGGCCACCTGGGGCTCCCTTCTCCAGGCCGACGGCAGGTCAGAGTGCCCAGGACGGGCTCCACGGGTCCCGGGCAGTCCTCTACCGGGCGTATGTGGTTGTCCGACAGATTCGGGCGGATGTGCTTTTACGAACCGGATCGGAATCGGCCCAAATAATAATAATAATAATCCACATTTGTAAAGCGCACAATCACCCGTAAGGGTCGCTAGGGGCCGTCGGGAAGATTAAGCAAGCTATTGCCCAGAGTCACATGGTGCTGGGCTAATCTGCCGCCGGTGCCGGGGATCGAACCGTGATCCCCAGATTCCGGAGTCAGCCGCCCTAGCCGCGGCGCCAGCTATTCCTCAGAGTCACATGGTGCTGGGCTAATCTGCCGCCGGTGCCGGGGATCGAACCGTGATCTCCAGATTCCGGAGTCTGCCGCCCTACCCGCGGCCCCAGCTATTGCCCAGAGTCACATGGTGCTGGGCTTTTCTGCCGCCGGCGCCGGGGATCGAACCGTGATCTCCAGATTCCGGAGTCAGCCGCCCTAGCTGCGGCGCCAGCTATTTCCCAGAGTCACATGGTGCTGGGCTTTTCTGCCGCCGGCGCCGGGGATCGAACCGTGATCTCCAGATTCCGGAGTCAGCCGCCCTAGCCGCGGCATCAGCTATTTCCCAGAGTCACATGGTGCTGGGCTTTTCTGCCGCCGGCGCCGGGGATCGAACCGTGATCTCCAGATTCCGGAGTCAGCCGCCCTAGCCGCGGCGTCAGCTATTGCCCAGAGTCACATGGTGCTGGGCTTTTCTGCCGCCGGCGCCGGGGATCGAACCGTGATCTCCAGATTCCGGAGTCAGCCGCCCTAGCTGCGGCGCCAGCTATTTCCCAGAGTCACATGGTGCTGGGCTTTTCTGCCGCCGGCGCCGGGGATCGAACCGTGATCTCCAGATTCCGGAGTCAGCCGCCCTAGCCGCGGCATCAGCTATTTCCCAGAGTCACATGGTGCTGGGCTTTTCTGCCGCCGGCGCCGGGGATCGAACCGTGATCTCCAGATTCCGGAGTCAGCCGCCCTAGCCGCGGCGTCAGCTATTGCCCAGAGTCACATGGTGCTGGGCTAATCTGCCGCCGGTGCCGGGGATCGAACCGTGATCCCCAGATTCCGGAGTCAGCCGCCCTAGCCGCGGCGCCAGCTATTGCCCAGAGTCACATGGTGCTGGGCTAATCTGCCGCCGGTGCCGGGGATCGAACCGTGATCCCCAGATGGGGATATCACAAAAATCTGGCATGGATACAGCCCGCCAGGACAGGTTTGGACACCCCTGATATAGAGGCAGTCAACGCGAAATCTGCTGGGTTCGATTCCGATCCGTGTCAGAAGGTCCGTACGAATCTGTCGGGCTTGGGAGTCCGTACAACAGGGGTGTCCAAACCTGTCCTGGCGGGCCGTATCCATGCCAGATTTTTGGGAAATCCCCATCTGGTGATCATGGTTCGATCCCCGGCGCCGGCGGCAGATCAGAGTGCCCAGGACGGGCTCCATGCGTCCCGGGCCTTCGTCCCCCGGGCGTCCGGGGCTCCACCCAGGCTGACGGCATGGCAGAGTGCCTGGGTCGGGCTCCATGGTTTTCAGGGTGGTCCTCCCCTGGGTGTCGGAGCGCTCCAGGCCAACGGCATGGCTCAATGCCCAGGACGGGCTCCATGGGTCCGGGGAGGCGTCCCATGCGCCTCCGGGCTTGGGAGCCCCGGCTGGGTCCAGGGGCCTGGCCGGGCCCCGGGTCGGGTGCTCCGGCCCTGGTCCCTGTCTCCCAGCCTGCCGCACTGCCAAGGGCCCGGGAAGGGGTTCCGATGTGCCCGGGGAGCCTCCCCTTGCTTGGCTGGGTTCAGGAGCAGTGGCTAGGGCCCCTGAGGGCCCAGGGAGGGTGTCCTCCCCACCCCGGGCTCTGTCCTTGGTCCTGCTGCATGGCAGGGAGCCCGGGACGGGGTCCGTAGGGACCGGGGAGGCGTCCCATGCGCCTCCGGGCTTGGGAGCCCCGCCTGCGTCCAGGGGCCTGGCCGGGCCCCGGGTCAGGTGCTCCGGTCCTGGTCCCTGTCTCCCAGCCTGCCGCACTGCCAAGGGCCCGGGAAGGGGTTCCGATGTGCCTGGGGAGCCTCCCCTTGCTTGGCTGGGTTCAGGAGCAGTGGCTAGGGCCCCTGAGGGCCCGGGGAGGGCGTCCTCCCCACCCCGGGCTCTGTCCTTGGTCCTGCTGCGTGGCAGGGTGCCCGGGACGGGGTCCGGAGGGACCGGGGAGGCGTCCCATGTGCCTCCGGGCTTGGGAGCCCCGGCTGGGTCCAGGGGCCCGGCCGGGCCCCGGGTCGGGTGCTCCGGCCCTGGGCCCTGTCCTGGCCTGCCGCACTGCCAAAGGCCCGGGACGGGGGTTCCGTGGTGCCCGGGGAGCCTCCACCTGCTTGGATGGGTTCAGGAGTAAGTATGAGCGCAAAATCCGTTTTACCGCGAATTCGCAAATCCGCGAGCGGCGGATTCCGGGGGCAAAAGTTGAAGCCTGGCTGGCCTGTCAACTTGTAACTATTTTAGGATGGCGCCGGCAAGCTGCCAGCGCCATCCTAAAATAGTTACTAAGTTAGCTTCAACAGGAAGCTCTAATAGATAAAATAAAGCAGGTGCTCGCACCTGCTTTATTTTATCTATTAGAGCTTCCTGTTGAAGCTAATTTAGTAAGTATTTTAGGATGGCGCTGGCAGCTTGCCGGCGCCATCCTAAAATAGTTACAACATGCCCTTCCAGTAAGCCCAAAAACAATCGTGAGCGTCGTCGAGGCAGGTGTGCCTTCTTCACAAATCTACCGTGGAAAATCAGCTGTGATGCTGGATAGAGGCTTTTGCATCCTTGACTTTCACGAGCGCAATACCTGTGCTGTTTCTGTGACCAGGAGCTTATTTCTCTTCATCTGCTGAACTGATCTTCTCTGACCTTTTATACACACTAGAAGCATGTGTGAACTCGCATGGTAGCCCTGCCCGTTTGGCCCCGCCCACACACTCGCGGTTTGCACCGTCTGCCCGCCATTCACCCACTATGATGGACAGCTCACTCAAGGGACCCCTGCGCCCGTCGGGGCGATTGCATAGTAACACACACATGGTCGCTCGAACTAGTTGATGCTCAAATTCAGTGACTGCACTCGCATGGAAGCCCCGCCCCAAATCCGCGGATCCGCAAATCCGCAAAATACGCGGATTTTGCGGATCCACGATCCGCAAATCCGCAAAATACGCGGATCGTGGATCCGCAAAATCCGCCCATGCCTATTCAGGAGGCGGCCTCCCCACCCCGGGCTCCGTCCTGGGTCCTGGCGCGCGGCAGGGTGCCCGGGACGGGGTCCGACGTGCCCGGGGAGGCTCGCCCTGCGCCTCCGGGCCTGGGAGCCCCGGCTGGGCCCAGGGGCCCGGCCGGGGCCCCGGGTGGGGTGCTCCGGCCCTGGGCCCTGTCCCCCGGCCTGCCGCACTGCCAAAGTCCCGGGACGGGGTTCCGTGGTGCCCGGGAAGCCTCCCCGTGCTTGGCTGGGTTCAGGAGCCCCACCCGGGGCCCCCGAGGGCCCCGGGGAGGGTGGCCTCCCCACCCCGGGCTCCGTCCTGGGTCCTGCCGCGGGGCAGGGTGCCCGGGACGGGGTCCGGCGGGCCCGGGGAGGCTTCCCCTGCGCCTCCGGGCCCCGGCTGGGTCCAGGGGCCCGGTCGGGGCCCCGGGTCGGGCGCTCCGGCCCTGGGCCTCGTCCCCCGGGCTGCCGCTCCACCCAGGGCCCAGGACAGGGGTCCATCGGTCCCTTGCAGGCCTCCCCTGCTTGTCAAGGTGTAAGCGGGCTCCGGGTCGGAGGGCCAGCTGGCCCCTGGCAGCCTCCATGGCTGTGGCCCGGCTGGGGCCCCGGGCCTCTGGCCCGCCATGCCCCGGGCACCCGCTCCCTCCTTCGTCGGGGCACGGGGCGACCAGATGGCATCCCTTTCGTGCCCGGCCATCTGGTCACCCGGATCCCCTCGGCCATCTGGTCGCCCGTATCCCCTCGGCCATCTCGTCTCCCCTATCCCCTCGGCCATCTGGTCGCCCGGATCGCCTTGGCCATCTGGTCGCCCGCAATGCTTTCCAATGGGGGCGACCAGATGGCCGAACTTCCCTGGAAGTCCCGATGAGGTGCCATTTGCCTCCCGGATCCCAGCGAGGGTTCCAGGAGGTCGGGTACTTTCGCGCCTTGGGTCCCCTCTGTCACTTCGAGTGCACAGATGATAAGACAGGGGTGTAATGTTCCTCCGGATTACTAGGGAGAGGGTCAGTCAGACCTCCGTGAGATCCGGCTTTTGTGAAACAGGGGAAGGCAGGACCCGGGCCCGCCTGCTGGGGCCCCCAGGGGCCTGGGGACGCTCCTGCCTCTCAGCCCCTTGACGATGGTCCTTTTTCTCCGAGTTTGCTCAGGCAGACTTCCGTGAGGTCCGGCTACGCTGAGAGGCGGAAGGCAGTCCCAGGGCCCGCCCGCCGGGGCCCCCAGGGGCCTGGGGACAGTCCTGCCTCTCAGCCCCTTGCCGATGCTCCTTTTTCTCCGAGTTTGCTCAGGCAGACCTCCGTGAGGTCCGGCCACGCTGAGAGGGGGGAGGCAGTCCCGGGGCCCGCCCGCCGGTGCCCCCCCATGGGCCCGGGACGCTTCTGCCTCTCAGCCCCTTGCCGATGGTCCTTTTTCTCTGAGTTTGCCTGGGCAACACCTCCCTAGGCGTCCGGGGCTCCCTTGCCCAGGCCAACGGCATGGCACAATGCCCAGGACAGGCTCCATGGGTCCCGGGCAGCCCTCCCCCGGGTGTCCGGGGCTCCCTTCTCCAGGCCAACGGCATGGCAAAGTATCCGGGACGGGTTCCATGGGTCTCGGGCAGTCCTCCCCCAGGCGTCCGGGCCCGAGAGCTCTGGTGGTCCACCCCACGCCTGAGGCCCAGCCGGTGTCCCTGAGCCCTGCCTTGTGTGGGCAGGCAGGCGGGAACCCTACCGCGAAGGCTCGGGGTGGGAAGCACTTTCGATCCCAGCCATCTGGTCGCACGCAATGCTTTCCTATGGGGCGACCAGAGAGCCGGGCTTCCCTGGAAGTCCCGATGAGGTGCCATTCGCCTCCCGGATCCCAGCCAGGGCTCCAGGAGGTCGGGCACGTTTGCACCTAGGGTCCCTGGAGCCTCACGGTGCGCACTTGTTCCCAGAAAGCGGGGTAGCCTTCCTCCGGATTACTAGGGACAAGGTACTCTGGGACCCCTCTCGGCCTAGCGGTCCTCAGCCGGCAGCTGGGCGGGCCAGGATGTTGCCCCAGCCCTGGGTCCGTTCCTGGGCCTGCCGCGTGGCAGGAAGCCCTGGATGGGGTCCGGGAGGGCCCGGGGAGGTGTCCCCTGCACCTCTGGGCTCCCAGATGGGTCCAGGGGCCCGGCCGGGCCCCGGGTCGGGTGCCACGGCCCTGGGCCCGGTCCCCCGGCCTGCCGCACTGCCAAAGGACCAGGACGGGGTTCCGTCGTGCCCGGGGAGCCTCCCCTCGCTCGGCTGAGTTCAGCAGCTCCGGCCGGGGCCCCTGAGGTCCCATGGAGGGCGGCCTCCCCATCCCGGGCTCTGTCCTTGGTCCTGCTGCGTGGCAGGGTGACCGGGACGGGGTCCGGAGGGCCCGGGGAGGCTTCCCCTGCGCCTCGGGGCTTGGGAGCCCAGGCTGGGTCCAGGGGCCCGGCCGGGCCCCCGGGTCGGGTGCTACGGCCCTGGGCCCTGTCGCTCGGCCTGCCGCACTGCCAAAGGCCTGAGACTGGGCTCCGTTGTGCCCGGGAAGCCTCCCCTTGCCGGGCTGAGTTCAGGAGCTTCGTCCGGGGCCCCTGAGGGCCCGGGGAGGGCAGCCTCCCCATCCCGGGCTCTGTCCTTGGTCCTGCTGCGTGGCAGGGTGCCTGGGA
>NC_141696.1:156084397-156151897 GCF_964263255.1 Lissotriton vulgaris | reverse complement strand
ATAATCCTCGCGGTTAAATGCTAACTTTGGTTTGGCTTTATCAAAACATGTCGAGTAAGGTGTCATACGAATTGGAATACTATCCCCTCGCCAATTCTGGCGACGGGGATAGCATTCCACCCTTCTAGAGGGACACGACATGTGCGTAGCCTTAACCCCGGTTAAAGTTAAACAGAGCCTCAGCTTCACAAAATGGACGCTGCCACCACAGACACAAGTCTGGCCTCCTGCTGCTGACCGAAACTCGGCAGATGGTGGCCTGGACAAAGGGTTTCCTGCCTTGGGAGGTGCGAGCACCACCCCAGACAGGATTTTGTGTATTAGGTAGGACAGGGCTGAAAAGAATCAGACATGCCCGGGGCACACAAGGTGTCCCCGTGCATAGGCCAGTCCAAACCGGTTCTGGGGCCTTCCAGCCCCAGTCCTGGCGCGGAGCTGGACAAAGGAAAGGGGGTGTAACCGCCCCCCTTCCTGGTTCCTCCCAGAGGAGGGACCTAGTAGGTGATCCACCCCCAGTTTGGGAATAAGAGGGGGAGCAGTGCCATTGCACGGCAGATCATCCCGAAATCAACTTAAAACTAAGAAGAAGACTGGACTTCGACATTCTGCTGCACAGAAGACTGAAGAAGAATCTCCCTTGTGGCCAAGGAGTGACCACCCTGTGAACACAGGTACCAACCAGCAACTCGACGTCTGCTTTGCCGCCGCCTCCCGCCGGAGACCGAGCCCAGAGCCCGACAAGAACCAGACTCCCAGACCTCTCAGAGCCCGATCCACAGTCCCTGCGAAGAAGGGACCCGTGGAGGCACCGAGCGACGTGGGACCGGACCTCTTGAAAGACACCCGACAAGCTGACTGCGCAGCTTCTGAGGCATCCTCGACGTTGTGCTTTGGGGACTGAGAACCCCCACCACCGAGCAGCCCTTGCACCGAAGATCAGCCCTCCAGCATCTCCACGATCTGCGTGGGGCCCTTTTGCATTGTGCCACTCGACGCGCCATCCCGGCCACTAGCCACGCGGCCAGCGGCCATCTTGGCGACGAACCCGAAGATTTAAACAGCAGGTCTGGTTGCTCCAGACCTACCCAAGCTCCTGTGAAAAGGAGCACTCGCTCTGACCTTGCTGGTCCGAGTGAACAGCATCTTTCAACTCCTGCGTGGCTTGCATTTGCCAAGGCCTGTTTGCTCCGATCAGGTCGCCGACACCGCCAACAGCGAGAAGCCTACGTGGGACAGCTCGTGACCGACTCCTGGACGTCCTCGACCCCGGGTATCCACGTGGCTGCAGAAAGAAGCTACCCGACAACGCCTGTTTGCACCCGACATCGCCTGGTTCCACTCTGGTTCCACGGTAGTCACTGGCTAGTGACTTTGAACACTGTCCCCTCTGCTTCAGGTCTTCAACTCTTCAGATCCACCCTTGGATCCACCGGAACTCTTCTCATCGAGCCGCCTGCAGCATCTTTAGCTCCAAGCACCATCGACCAGCGTGACGAAACCCGACACATCTTCGACCCTGTGCACCCGCTTCCTGTGGGTGAGGTAACTCAGCTCCGCCGGTGCTCCTGCACTGGTACACATCCCAAGGGCCTGTGTTTTAAGTTTCAGCTCCGTAGGTCACTCGGAAGGTTCCTAACTTTCTAACTTTGTGCTTTTTACGCACCATAGACTTTGTATTGAGAAGTGCGTGCACTTTGAACACTGCACCCGAGTCCCGTGGGCCTTTCCCGACTTAGTTAACTCCAGTCTCGAATAGCTCCAGCGATTCCCAAGGCCCTAGGCCTCTTCACTTTCCTTTAGGTATCTCTTATACCACTTATTTAGTATATGGTTTAGGTGGCCCCTAGGGCTCATCCATATTGTGCAACTTTTGTGTATTTTAAACTGTCTTGTGATTTTACGCTTGTGCTTCTGTGCTCATAAAGAGTCCAGGGGATTTTAATAGTTAATAAATCAATATATATTTTCAATATATATCTGTGTGGTGTCCCTTTCATTTGGTATTCAAGGGGGTTGTGTATGGTATAACAGCTGGCTTCACATGCCTTTCAGAGTTTAGCCTAAGACTGCTTTGTCCACGTTACCACTAGGATAACTGGTCTACAAGGTTGAATTACAACCATCATCATAAGGGTTGCTTGGCATGGTACAAAGTGATCACTAGAATTAGTGAGCATTATATACCAGGCCAACTTCTCACATTGGTGAGCAGCGGATTGGGATCTGAGCTTGCTGTTGTTTTACCATTACAATCTTTGAGATTATCATTTGAAAGATCATACAGGTACCTGCTAGGTACATATAAAACAAGACTAGTATACTTAAGTTCTACTGAACTTAGTTGTTGTAGAGCAAAGGGAGTAGCACACCCTAGCTACAACTACTAGATAGGTTTAGTAGGTAAACACCAGTGTAGGTAGATTGCAACACATCCACCCACACTAGAGCAATGTCTGGAACAGAGGGGTCCAGTGGACTTACTCCTGTTGAGAGTGACCCTCCAAGGGCACCATCCCAGTTTGCTATTTTTCCCTTTAAGGAATTAAGACAGCTTTGTGTCTTAAGGGGTCTGAAGACAGGGCCTTCCCCTACTACAGACCACCTAAGAGAGCTCTTGGATCAGTCTGAGGCTCTAAAGACCTCTAAAGCAAACCCCACAGGGGATGCTGAAGGAGGCCATCCTTCAGAGGATGACACTGTAGACACCCCTACCCCTATCATCCTAGTAGATGAGGAAGCCTCCACCACTGGAGCTCCTCAGGTAGATGAAGAGGAAGAAGAAGAAGAGGAGGAGGAGGTGGAAAGCAGTGAGTCAGATGATGACAGAGATAGTCAGGTGCTGGTCAGTAGACTGAACCAGGCTAACTTAAGTCAACTTGGGAATGAATCAGGTAACAACCCATTCAGACCCCCAGGTGGACTTAACCAGGGCCATAGGAGGAGAAGGCATCACTCAGGTGAATCCAATACCTCCCATGTCTCTAGAGGCTCTCATGGTCACTCCAGAAAGGAGATGACTAGCCCTCAGAGAAGGGAACATGAGGCCAAGATGAGAGAGGCTGAGCTTAGGATCCAGAGGCAAGAGTTAGAGGTTGCCCTGGCTAAGGAGAAACTTGCTAGAGCAAGACAGCCTAGAGAGAGTGGGGTAATAGAACCCACTGGTGGCAGCAATATCCACAAGGATAAAGACAGGTCTTTTGATAATAGAAACCTGAGTAAGATTGTGCCCCCCTACAAAGCTGGGGATGACATCCATAAATGGATTACTGCAATGGAGAGAGCCTGCAGAGTACAGCAGATCCCTCAGGAGCAGTGGGCAGCAATCTTGTGGCTCTCCTTTGAAGGTAGAGGCCGAGACAGACTCCTCACAGTTAGTGATGGGGATTCTAGAAACTACCTGGTCCTGAAGAGTGCTCTGATTGATGGGTTAGGCTTAACCACTGAACAGTACAGGTTAATGTTCAGAGATACCCAGAAGACACAGACTCAGGACTGGTCTGAATTTGTTGAGTGTGCCACTAAGGCTCTGGAGGGATGGTTGCTGGGAAGTAAGGTTACAGACTATGAAGGATTGTACAATTTGCTGATGAGAGAACAAATTTTAAATAATTGTCAGAACCAGCAGTTGCATCAACATTTGGTTGACTCAGATTTGACCTCTCCCCAAGAATTGGGAAAGAGGGCAGATAAATGGGTAAGAACCAGAGTTAAGCAAAAGAACCAGAACCAGAACCAGGGTGGTGACCAGAAGAAAACAGACCAGAAGGGTGGGGAGCAGAAAGCTAAAGACCAGAAGTCTTCAACAGGGCCCCAAACTGAGACAGAGGGTGGGTCCCAAACTTCCAAGAAGAAGAAGAAAGAAGGTCAGAAGAAACCCTGGTGTAAAACTTGTAAGAACACCTCTCACTGGACAAGTGAGTGTAAAAAGGGTGGAGCCCCCAGCACTGCAGCCCCTAAGGCACCTGCACCCACTAGTACAGTTAGCAGTGTTGGTCCTCAAGCCAAGGGTTTAGTGGGAATCACTTTGGGAACTGAAGGAGATTCTGACCTAGTCAGAACCCTTACACAGGCTGTTCTGGTTTGTGAAGGGGACATAGATTTGACCCCTGACATAAGTCCCAGTAACCTGGGCAAATACAGACAGACACCTTTGATTAACAACAAAGTGGCTCAAGCTTACAGGGACACATGTGCCAGTGTCACTATGGTGACACCTAACTTTGTGGACCCTGGACAATACATGCCAGGCGATGATTACCTGGTGACCAATGCCAGCAATGTCACTACTACACATAGTGTGGCACTTGTTAACTTTTCCTGGGGAGGGGTAACTGGCCTAAAGAAAGTTGTGGTTAGTGCTGATCTCCCAGTAGAATGTTTGTTGGGCAATGACCTGGAGAACTCTCTATGGTCAGAAGTTGAGTACAGGACTCATGCAGAGATGTTAGGGATATCATCACATGTCCTTGCTGTGACCAGGTCACAGGCCAAAAAGTGCCTCTCTGAACCTCAGGTCTTGGATCCTGGAACAATGGACCAAGTACCTCCCAAGAAGAAGAACAGGAGGGTTAAGGCTGCGCCTTCCCAACTGCCTACAAGTGAGGATCAGGCTTCACAGGAAACTGATCTTGAGACCTCTGAAGGAACTGTCCCTGAAGAACTTGAACCTGATCAGGTTGAGTTTCTGGGGACAGGGGGACCTTCTAGGGCAGACTTGGGGCAGGCTCAGTTAACCTGTCCTTCTCTTGAACCCCTCAGACAGCAGGCTGCTGCTGAGGCTGCTGGGAATGCTCAAGGTGCCCATAAAGTATATTGGGACGATGGACTCCTTTATTCAGAGGCTAGAGACCCCAAGCCTGGTGCTACCAGGAGGTTGGTTATACCTCTGCAATTTAGGGGCTTCCTACTCACCTTGGCCCATGATATTCCTTTAGCAGGACACCTAGGCCAGAACAAGACTTGGGACAGGCTTGTCCCTCACTTTCACTGGCCTCACATGTCTGAAGACACCAAGGAGTTTTGTCGCTCCTGTGAAACCTGCCAAGCCAGTGGTAAAGCAGGTGGAACAACCAAGGCCCCCCTGATCCCACTACCTGTGGTGGGGGTTCCCTTTGAGAGAGTGGGGATTGATATTGTTGGTCCAATGGATCCCCCTACAGCATCTGGGCACAGATTCATACTGGTGGTAGTGGATCATGCCACCAGGTACCCAGAGGCAATTCCCCTTAGGACCACAACAGCTCCTGTTGTGGCCAGGGCCTTACTTGGAGTTTTCTCCAGAGTGGGGTTTCCTAAGGAGGTAATATCCGATAGAGGTACTAACTTCATGTCTGGATATTTGACAGCTATGTGGAAGGAATGTGGTGTAAACTACAAGTTCACCACTCCTTATCACCCACAATGCAATGGGCTTGTTGAGAGATTTAACAAGACCCTAAAGGGCATGATTAAAGGATTACCTGAAAAGCTCAGGCGAAGATGGGACATCCTTCTGCCCTGCCTTTTGTTCGCTTACAGAGAGGTCCCTCAAAAGGGGGTTGGCTTCAGCCCCTTTGAATTGTTGTTTGGGCACCCTGTAAGAGGACCCCTGTGTCTTGTGAAGGAAGGATGGGAGTTACCTCTCAAAAAGCCTAAACAGGACATAGTGGACTATGTACTTGGTCTCCGCTCCAGGATGGCAGAGTACATGGAAAAGGCATCCAAAAACCTTGAGGCTAGCCAAGAATTACAAAAAGCTTGGCATGACCAAAAGGCTGTCCTTGTTGAGTTTCAGCCTGGACAGAAGGTATGGGTGTTGGAGCCAGTGGCCCCAGCAGCACTCCAAGACAAATGGTCTGGACCCCATACAATTCTGGAAAAGAAGGGAGAGGTTACCTACTTGGTGGACCTAGGAACTCCCAGGAGCCCCCACAGGGTGCTCCATGTGAACAGATTGAAGGCATATGTCAGCAGGGCAGACATGGGCTTGCTCATGGCTACAGATGAGGGACAGGAGGAAGAGAGTGACCCTCTCCCAGACCTGCTCACTCAGAACCCTGAGGATGGCTCAGTTGATGGTGTGACCTTAGGTGGCAGCCTCACTGAACATCAGCAACATGACTGCAGACAAGTTCTACAGGCATACAGGCATATGTTCTCATTGACACCCAGTCAGACTAACTGGTGTACACATGTGGTGGACACTGGTGACAGTCTTCCTGTAAAGAGCAAAATTTACAGGCAACCTGACCACGTCAGGGACTGTATAAAGACTGAGGTGCAAAAGATGCTGGAATTAGGTGTCATTGAGCCTTCAGAGAGCCCCTGGGCTAGCCCAGTGGTTCTGGTCCCCAAACCTCACACCAAAGATGGCAAGAGAGAGATGAGGTTCTGTGTGGATTACAGAGGACTCAATGCTGTCACCAGGACAGATGCACACCCTATTCCAAGGGCAGATGAGCTCATTGACAAGTTGGCTTCTGCCAAATATTTGAGCACATTTGACTTGACAGCTGGCTACTGGCAAATCAGGTTAGCTGAGGAGTCTAAAGCCAAGACAGCATTTTCTACCCCTAGTGGGCATTATCAGTTTGTGGTGATGCCCTTTGGTTTGAAAAATGCACCTGCCACCTTCCAAAGGTTGGTGAACCAAGTCCTCACTGGGTTGGATGACTTTTGTGCAGCTTATCTGGACGATATTGCTGTCTTTAGCTCCACCTGGGAGGATCACCTGATCCACCTGAAGGAAGTGCTTGAGGCTCTGCAGAAGGCAGGCCTCACTATCAAGGCAACAAAGTGCCAGATAGGGCAGAGCAAGGTTGTATACCTGGGCCACCTTGTAGGTGGAGGCCAAGTTCAACCACTGGAGAGTAAGATCCAGACCATCAAGGACTGGTCCCCTCCAACTACCCAGACTCAGGTCAGAGCTTTCTTGGGCCTGACTGGGTACTACAGGAAGTTTGTTAAGAACTATGGGTCCATTGTGACTCCTCTTAATGATCTGACATCCAAGAAGATGCCCAAAAAGGTTCAGTGGACAGAAATCTGTCAAAAGGCATTTGATGACCTGAAGAAGGCCATGTGCTCTGCACCTATCCTGAAGAGTCCTGACTACTCAAGAGAGTTCATTGTCCAAACAGATGCTTCTGAGTTGGGAGTGGGAGCAGTGCTTTCACAGCTTAATGTAGATGGCCAGGACCAGCCCATTGCTTTCATTAGCAGAAGGCTGACCCCCAGAGAGAAACGTTGGTCAGCTATAGAGAGGGAGGCCTTTGCTGTGGTGTGGGCCCTGAAGAAGTTGAGACCATACTTATTTGGCACTCACTTCAAGATTCAGACCGACCATAAGCCCCTCCTATGGCTTAATCAGATGAAGGGTGAAAACCCCAAACTACTCAGGTGGTCCATTTCCCTACAGGGGATGGACTTTACAGTGGAGCACCGCCCAGGGACTGACCATGGCAACGCAGATGGTCTCTCCAGGTACTTCCACTTAGAACATGAAGACACAACTGGTCAAGGTTAGTCTAATGTCCCTGCGTTTGGGGGGGGGTTATGTAGGAGAGTAGGGTCTGCTATCCTATGGTCACCCCAAATTTTTGCTTTTTGCTTCACTGGTTTCTGACTTAATGTGGCTGTGGGCCTGCTAATCAGACCCACAGCCTGCTGTTCTCTCTCTAAATTGATGCCAATGCACTTTAGGTGTATTACGAATTGGAACTGGTTCACCTTATGAGCCCCTGTAATAGTGCACCCTAGGTGCCCAGGGCATAGGTGTATCCAAGGCCTACCAGGGGCTGCAGCACGTATTGTGCCACCCCTGGCCTGGCCTCCATCTTTGACACAACTGGCTGATCACTCAGCTGGGGTAAGTCGGTGTAACCACCTCTTACTTAGGTACAGTATGTCTGTGCCTAACCCTAAACTGGACACATATGTTCCTATCAGCCACTCCTATGGAAGGCCTCATCAATCCTGGAGGCAGAGTGCTTGGAAATATGTGAGATGGTGCTCTGGCATGAGCTGAGCCTGTCTGCAGCTGTCGGGAACAACTCCCTAAGCTGTTCCGGGATATTGCCATACCATATACTCTTAAGTGCATTATAATCCTCGCGGTTAAATGCTAACTTTGGTTTGGCTTTATCAAAACATGTCGAGTAAGGTGTCATACGAATTGGAATACTATCCCCTCGCCAATTCTGGCGACGGGGATAGCATTCCACCCTTCTAGAGGGACACGACATGTGCGTAGCCTTAACCCCGGTTAAAGTTAAACAGAGCCTCAGCTTCACAAAATGGACGCTGCCACCACAGACACAAGTCTGGCCTCCTGCTGCTGACCGAAACTCGGCAGATGGTGGCCTGGACAAAGGGTTTCCTGCCTTGGGAGGTGCGAGCACCACCCCAGACAGGATTTTGTGTATTAGGTAGGACAGGGCTGAAAAGAATCAGACATGCCCGGGGCACACAAGGTGTCCCCGTGCATAGGCCAGTCCAAACCGGTTCTGGGGCCTTCCAGCCCCAGTCCTGGCGCGGAGCTGGACAAAGGAAAGGGGGTGTAACCGCCCCCCTTCCTGGTTCCTCCCAGAGGAGGGACCTAGTAGGTGATCCACCCCCAGTTTGGGAATAAGAGGGGGAGCAGTGCCATTGCACGGCAGATCATCCCGAAATCAACTTAAAACTAAGAAGAAGACTGGACTTCGACATTCTGCTGCACAGAAGACTGAAGAAGAATCTCCCTTGTGGCCAAGGAGTGACCACCCTGTGAACACAGGTACCAACCAGCGACTCGACGTCTGCTTTGCCGCCGCCTCCCGCCGGAGACCGAGCCCAGAGCCCGACAAGAACCAGACTCCCAGACCTCTCAGAGCCCGATCCACAGTCCCTGCGAAGAAGGGACCCGTGGAGGCACCGAGCGACGTGGGACCGGACCTCTTGAAAGACACCCGACAAGCTGACTGCGCAGCTTCTGAGGCATCCTCGACGTTGTGCTTTGGGGACTGAGAACCCCCACCACCGAGCAGCCCTTGCACCGAAGATCAGCCCTCCAGCATCTCCACGATCTGCGTGGGGCCCTTTTGCATTGTGCCACTCGACGCGCCATCCCGGCCACTAGCCACGCGGCCAGCGGCCATCTTGGCGACGAACCCGAAGATTTAAACAGCAGGTCTGGTTGCTCCAGACCTACCCAAGCTCCTGTGAAAAGGAGCACTCGCTCTGACCTTGCTGGTCCGAGTGAACAGCATCTTTCAACTCCTGCGTGGCTTGCATTTGCCAAGGCCTGTTTGCTCCGATCAGGTCGCCGACACCGCCAACAGCGAGAAGCCTACGTGGGACAGCTCGTGACCGACTCCTGGACGTCCTCGACCCCGGGTATCCACGTGGCTGCAGAAAGAAGCTACCCGACAACGCCTGTTTGCACCCGACATCGCCTGGTTCCACTCTGGTTCCACGGTAGTCACTGGCTAGTGACTTTGAACACTGTCCCCTCTGCTTCAGGTCTTCAACTCTTCAGATCCACCCTTGGATCCACCGGAACTCTTCTCATCGAGCCGCCTGCAGCATCTTTAGCTCCAAGCACCATCGACCAGCGTGACGAAACCCGACACATCTTCGACCCTGTGCACCCGCTTCCTGTGGGTGAGGTAACTCAGCTCCGCCGGTGCTCCTGCACTGGTACACATCCCAAGGGCCTGTGTTTTAAGTTTCAGCTCCGTAGGTCACTCGGAAGGTTCCTAACTTTCTAACTTTGTGCTTTTTACGCACCATAGACTTTGTATTGAGAAGTGCGTGCACTTTGAACACTGCACCCGAGTCCCGTGGGCCTTTCCCGACTTAGTTAACTCCAGTCTCGAATAGCTCCAGCGATTCCCAAGGCCCTAGGCCTCTTCACTTTCCTTTAGGTATCTCTTATACCACTTATTTAGTATATGGTTTAGGTGGCCCCTAGGGCTCATCCATATTGTGCAACTTTTGTGTATTTTAAACTGTCTTGTGATTTTACGCTTGTGCTTCTGTGCTCATAAAGAGTCCAGGGGATTTTAATAGTTAATAAATCAATATATATTTTCAATATATATCTGTGTGGTGTCCCTTTCATTTGGTATTCAAGGGGGTTGTGTATGGTATAACAGCTGGCTTCACATGCCTTTCAGAGTTTAGCCTAAGACTGCTTTGTCCACGTTACCACTAGGATAACTGGTCTACAAGGTTGAATTACAACCATCATCATAAGGGTTGCTTGGCATGGTACAAAGTGATCACTAGAATTAGTGAGCATTATATACCAGGCCAACTTCTCACAGCGACCAGATGGCCCTGCGGGCTGGGCGACCAGAAGGCCCTGCGGGCTGGCGGCCGGGCTAACTCCAACTTTTGTCCTTCCCCAAAGTTCTGTAAGCCCCCACTACGTGGGGGCTTAATAGTTGACAAAAATGGGCTCCCCGGGCAGGCCGTCGGGGAGAGGACGTGGCTGGGGCTTAACCCTCCTTGGTCCCAGCCCAGGGTCCGGGTGCTGGGGACAGAGGGGGTCCACCGGGAGGCTCTCCCCGGGCCCGGCTAGGGTTGGTAGTCTGGACCTGGGGCCTGGGGCCGGGAGCCTGGGGCCTGGGGCCTGAGCTCCGTCCTGCAAGCCGGCCGAGGTTCCGGGCGTTCATCGGGGCCAAGGGAGGCTGGCTAGGGTTTCGGAAGCAGGGACCGGGCCCGGGGCTTGAGCTCCATCCGGCAGGCCATGGGGTTGCTGGAGCCTCCCCGTCCTGCAAGCCGGCCGAGGTTCCGGGCGTTCATCAGGGCCATGTGAGGCTCTCCCCGGCCTGGCTAGGGTTTTGGAAGCAGGGACCGGGAGCGGGCCCGGGGGCTTGATCTCCGTCCGTCTGGCCGGCCATGGGGTTACTGGAGCTTCCCCGTCCTGCAAGCCGGCCGGGGTTCCAGGCTTTCATCCGAGCCAAGGGAGGCTCTCCCCGGCCTGGCTAGGGTTTCGGAAGCAGGGACCGGGAGCGGGCCCGGGGGCTTGAGCCCCGTCTGGCAGGGCCCGGTGGTGCGGGAATACCCCTCCGTCCTGCAGCCCTGGAGCCCCCGCGGAGCCCTGCAGCCCCGGAGCCTTGGAGCCCCCAGAGGAGCCCTGAAGGCCTGTAGCCCTGCAGCCCCGGAGCCCGCGAGCCCTGGAGCCCCCAGAGGAGCCCTGCAGCCCCGTAGCCCTGGAGCCCCTGAGCCCTGCAACCCCGGAGCCCCCGAGCCCTGCAGCCCTGGAGCCCCCGAGCCCGGCAGCCCCGAAGCCCTGCAGCCCACGGAGCCCTGCAGCCCCGGAGCCCTGTAGCCCTGCAGCCCAGGGGAGGCTCTCCCGGGCCTGGCCTAGGGTTCGGGAGCCGGGCCCGGGACCGGGCCTGGGACCGGGCCCGGGGCTCGTGTTCCCTCCGGCAGGGCCCGGTGGTGCGGGAACCACTCCGTCCTGCAAGCCGGTCCGGGCGCCGGGGACGGAGGGTCCACCAGGGCCCAGGGAGGCTCTTGGGGCGGGCAGATTAGCGTCCTTTCGGTCCCCACCATCTGGTCGCCCCTCTCCCCTCGGCCATCTGGTCACCCGCAATGCTTTCCTATGGGGCGACTAGATGGCCGGGCTTCCCTGGAAGTCCCGATGAGGTGCCATTCGCCTCCCGGATCCCAGCCAGGGCTCCAGGAGGTCGGGCACATTTGCGCCCTGGGTCCCCTCTGTCACCTCGAGTGCACGGATTACAAGAAAGGGGGGTAATTTTCCTCCGGATTAGTAGGTGCAAGGGTATGCCCAAACACCCTCCCGGGGCTGGTGGTTCCCTGCTGGGGACCAGATGGGCGATGACCGGGCAAAACCTCCCAGGCACCTGGGGCTCTCTCCTCCGGCCCGCAGAGTGGCAAAGTACCCGGGACAGGCTCCATGGGTCCCGGGCCCTGCAACCCCGGAGCCCTGCTGCCCTGGAGCCCTGCAGCCCCCGAGCCCTGGAGCCCAGCAGCCCTGGAGCCCCGGAGCCCTGGAGCCCTGGAGCCCTGGAGCCCTGGAGCCCCGAAGCCCTGCAGTCCACGTGCCCTGCAGCCCTGCAGCCCTGCAGCCCCGGAGCCCCGCAGCCCTGTAGCTCCTGAGCCCTACAGGCCCGGGGCAGGCAGATTGGTGTCATTTCGGTCCCAGCCATCTGGTCGCCCCTCTCGCCTCGGCCATCTGGTCGCCCGCAATGCTTTCCTATAAGGCGACCAGATGGCCGGACTTCCCTGGAAGTCCCGATGAGGTGCCATTTGCCTCCCAGATCCCAGCCAGGGCTCCAGGAGGTCGGGTACTTTCTCGCCTTGGGTCCCCTGAGCCTCGCGGTGCGCACTTGTTCCCAGAAAGAGGGGTAGCCTTCCTCCGGATTACTAGGGACAAGGTACTCTGCGGACCCCTCTCGGCCTAGCGGTCCTCAGCCGGCAGCTGGATGGGCCAGGATGTTGCCCCAGCCCCGGGTCCGTTCCTGGGCCTGCCGCGTGGCAGGAAGCCCTGGATGGGGTCCGGGAGGGCCCGGGGAGGCGTCCCCTGCGCCTCCGGGCTCCCAGATGGGTCCAGGGGCCCGGCCGGGCCCCGGGTCGGGTGCCACGGCCCTGGGCCCGGTCCCCCGGCCTGCCTCACTGCCAAAGGACCAGGACGGGGTTCCGTCGTGCCCGGGGAGCCTCCCCTCGCTCGGCTGAGTTCAGCAGCTACGGCCGGGGCCCCAGATGGCCCGGGGAGGGCGGCCTCCCCATCCCGGGCTCTGTCCTTGGTCCTGCTGCGTGGCAGGGTGCCCGGGACGGGGTCCGGAGGGCCCGGGGAGGCTTCCCCCTGCGCCTCCGGGCTTGGGAGCCCCGGCTGGGTCCAGGGGCCCGGCCGGGCCCCCGGGTCGGATGCTACGGCCCTGGGCAATGTCCCTCAGCCTGCCGCACTGCCAAAGGCCTGAGACGGGGCTCCGTTGTGCCCGGGAAGCCTCCCCTTTGCCGGGCTGAGTTCAGGAGCTTCGGCCGGGGCCCCTGAGGGCCCGGGGAGGGCGGCCTCCCCATCCCGGGCTCCGTCCTTGGTCCTGCTGCGTGGCAGGGTGCCCGGGACGGGGTCCGGAGGGCCCGGGGAGGCTTCCCCTGCGCCTCCGGGCCCGGGAGCCCAGGCTGGGTCCAGGGGCCCGGCCGGGCCCCGGGTTGTGTGCTATGGCCCTGGGCCCCGTCCACCGACCTGCCACACTGCCAAAGCCCCGGGACGGGGCTCCGTTGTGCCCGGGAAGTCTCCCCTCACTTGGCTGAGTTCAGCAGCTCCGGCCGGGGCCCCTGAGGGCCCGGGGAGGGCGGCCTCCCCATCCCGGGCTCTTTCCTTGGTCCTGCTGCATGGCAGGGTGCCCGGGACGGGGTCCGGAGGGCCCGGGAAGGCGTCCCCTGCGACTCCGGGCATGGGAGCCCAGGTTGGGTCCAGGGGCCGGGCCGGGCCCCCGGGTCGAGTGCCACGGCCCTGGGCCTCCGGTCCCCACCACGCCGTTTCCTGGCGCCAGCTCACTTTTTCGTTGGGGCACAGAGTGACACCGGCTGGTTTGACTTTCGTGCCCGGCCATCTGGTCTCCGGGATCCCCTCGACCATCTGGTCTCCCGGATCCCCTCGGCCATCTGGTCTCCCGGATCCCCTTGGCCATCTGGTCTCCAGGATCGCCTCGGCCATCTGGTCGCCCGCAATGCTTTCCAACGGGGGCGACCAGATGGCCGAACTTCCCTGGAAGTCCCGATGAGGTGCCATTTGCCTCCCGGATCCCAGCCAGGGCTCCAGGAGGTCGGGCGCCTCCGCGGCCTGGGTCCCCTCCGTCACTCGGTGCGCACGGATTCCAAGAAAGAGGGGTAGCCTTCCTCCGGATTACTAGGGACAAGGTATGCCCGGACACTTCTTGCAGTTCTCTGCCCTGGGGGACCAGATGAGATGTGCCTGGGAAACACCTCCCTAGGCAGCTGGGGCTCCCTTCTCCGGGCCAACGGCATGTCAAAGTGCCCAGGACGGGCTCCATGGGTGCCGGGCAGTCCTCCCCCGGTCGTCCGGGGCACCCATCTCCAGGAGGCCGACGGCATGGCAAAGTACCCGGGAAGGGCTCCACGGGTCCTGGGCAGACCTCCCCCGGTCGTCCGGGGCACCCATCTCCAGGAGGCCAACGGCATGGCAAAGTACCCGGGAAGGGCTCCACGGGTCCCGGGCAGACCTCCCCCGGGCGTCCGGGGCACCCACCAGGCAGACCTCCCCCGGGCGTCCGGGGGAACCCATCTCCAGGAGGCCAACGGCATGACAAAGTACCCGGGAAGGGCTCCACGGGTCCCGGGCAGACCTCCCCCGGGCGTCCGGGGCACCCACCGGGCAGACCTCCCCGGGCGTCCGGGGCACCCATCTCCAGGAGGCCAACGGCATGGCAAAGTACCGGGGAAGGGCTCCATGGGTCCCGGGCAGACCTCCCCCGGGCGTCCGGGGCACCCATCTCCAGCAGGCCAACGGCATGGCAAAGTACCCGGGAAGGGCTTCACGGGTCCCGGGCAGTCCTCCCCCGGGCGTCCGGGGCACCGATCTCCAGGAGGCCAACTGTAGGAGAGTAGGGTCTGCAATCCTATGATCACCCAGATTTTTTGCTTTTGTTTCACTGGTTTACGACTTTCTCTGGCTGTGGGCCTGCTAATCAGACCCACAGCCTAGCTGTTCTCTCACTAAATTGTAAGCATGTACCTTAGGTGCATTACCAATTGGTACTGGGCCACCTTATCAGACTCTGTACACAGGGCATAGGTGTACCCAGGGCCTACCAGGGGCTGCAGCATGTATTATGCCACCCCTGGCTGGCCATCTAAATCTGACACAACTGGCTGCATGACAGCTGGGGCAAGGTGGTGTAATCACCCTTTGCTTTAGATATCACCCAAGCGCTTAGAGACCCCTGGGTTATAGAGCGCTATACAAATCGAAATAAATAAATAAATAAATAGTATACCCATATCTAACCTTAAAATGGACACATGTATTCCTATCAGTCACTCCTATGGCAGGCCTTATCAATCCTGAAGGCAGAGTGCTTGGAATTATGTGAGATGGTGCTCTGGCATGAGTTGAGCCTGTCTGCAGCTTGCGGAACCAAGTCCAAATAGGTGTTCCATGATAACGCGTACCATATACTCTTAAGTGCATTATAATCCTCGCGGTTATATGCCAACTCTGGTATCGCTTTATCAAAACATGTCGAGTAAGGTGTCATACGAATTGGAATACTAACCCCTCGCCAATTCTGGTGACGGGGTTAGCATTCCACCCTTCTAGAGGGACACGACATGGTAGTAACTGTGAACCCCGGTTAAAGTTAACTGAAGCCTCAGCTCCACAAAATGGATGCTGCCACCACAGACACGAGTCTGACCCCCAGCAGCTGGGAGTCCTTCCAGCGAGGGGAGCTTGGACAAAGGGTTTCCTGTCCGGGGCGGTGCTAGCACCATCCCAGACAGGGTTTTGTGTATCCTGGGTAGGCAGGGCTTTACAGGAAGGTGACTGCAAGTGGCACCCCGGTGCTCACTATGCATAGGCCGGCTAGAACCAGTTCCAGGGGCACACAGCCCCTGAGCTGGGGACAGCCCGGCATGGGAGAGGGGTGTAACCACCCCCCTTCCTGGTCCCACCTCTAGGGCAGGACCTAGTCGCGTACCCACCCCTTTCTTTAGGATAAAGGCAGGAGCGGGGACCCCTTCCAAATTAGATCATCTTTGAATCAAGAACTACTTTCTACGAAAGGAAACTCAAGACTCTTCTCAAGATTTCTCCCTTGTGGCTAAGGAATAGTCACCCTGCACCCGCAGGCACCATCAAGAACACTGCGGTTTGCTGCACGTCCTTCCTCCGGAATCCGACCGACCAGCACGACGAGACCCGGCTTCCCTGGCACCTCTGACCTCTACCTACCTCTACAGCTAAGTTGAGAACCGTAGGTGCGACGAGACCTCGAGGGACCGGCCATCATCAGAACTGTACGACTTCTTTCCAGCACGACCGCCGAGGGATCCTCTGGTGAGTGCTTTGGGGTCCGAGAAGCCCCGACCCTGAGCAGCTCCAGCACCGAAGTCCAGCCCCCCAGCATCTCCACGATCTGCGTGGGGCCCTTCTGCTTTTTGCTGCTCACCGCATTGTCTGGCTACTAGCCCGCTGGCTTGTGGCCTTCCCAACGACGATCAACCACGACAACACTGCTGGTCTGGTTGCTCCAGACTGGCCCTTGCTCCCTTCCAAAAGAGGAGCACCCCGGAGCCTCCTGGTCCACTCCAGACGCCATTTTAGGTCCACCGCGTGGGCTTGAATTTGCCAAGACTTGTTGCCCCAATCCTGGGTCCAGCAACGTCGACAGCATCAACCATCGTGGGACAGCTCGCACCTCCATCCTGGTCGCCGACAACGCCTCCTGGTCCGTGAGACTGCAGAGCCCAGCGTCGCCCACTCACCTGGTCGAGGTGATTTCGCCCCGTGCCATCCTGGTGCCCACCCAATCACTGGCTAGTGATTAAGAACTTGGTCCCCTCTGCTTTCAGGTGTCATCCATCTTCGATCCAGGCTTGGATCACTCGAACAATCTTCACTGGTCGCCTGCCAGCAACTTCTTTCTTCAGGCTCCCTAGACTGCAACGAGGATTCCCGACGTCTTTCCAGACCTATGCATCCACAGCCCCTGGGCTAGGTAACTTCGGCATTTCGGTGCCCCAGCATAGCCTCACTATGCAAGGGTCCAGATCCACTTTCGTTTTCAGCCTACCTAGTCGGATTCGTCCGATATCCTTAACTTTGCCTTTACTAGCCTCCATAGACTTTGTCCCGCATCCCGCGTGAGAGTGCACACTCTGCACCCGAGTCCCCTAGGCCTCCTGCTTGTAATCTGAAGGTTCAGTAGTCAAGTCCTAGCGATTCCAAAGCCTATTAGTCCAGTACTTACCTGCTAGTAATTTCGCATTCCACTTTCATAGTATATGGTTTTCGTGCCCCTCGGGCATTTGTGTAAATTGTGCAACTTAAAGTATTTTCGAAAGAGTTTTGTTGTGTGCTTAGTACCCTGTCCTCATAAAGAGTACAGGGCTGTTGTGATCTAAATAAATAACTGTTTATTTTCATAACACTTGTGTGGTGTCCTTTCACTTGGTGTTCAAGGGGTATATGTGATGGTAAAACAGCTGGCTTAACACGCCCTCTAGAGTTTTAGCCTTAGACTGCTCGTATCCATGATACTAGGATAGCTGGTCTATAAGGTTGACTTACAACCAATCATCAATAAGGGTTGTTTGGACTGATACAAAGTGCTCACTAGAATAGTGAACATTATATATCAGGCCAACTTCTCACATTGGTGGCAGCGGTGGGATTTGAGCTTGCTGTTGTTTTACCACACGTATCCTAAGAATATCTTGTGAAAGATCACATAAGTACTCCAGGTACATATAACTTAGCTTAGAATACTCTGAGTTCTACTGAACCAGCTGTTGTAGCTCCTCAAGGCTTAGCACACCTTGGCTGCAAGGGATCAGTAGGCAAACATATAGTGTAGGTAGGTGCATCACTTACACCACACTAGAAAAGCCTGTCTAACCACGGAGAGTCTTCAGAGACCCCTCTTGTGGTTGTGGACCCTCCACAGGTCCCTTCCAGATATGCAGCCCTTAGCTTCCAGGAGATGAGACAAGTGTGTTCCTCCAGGAAACTAAGACAGGGGTCTAACCCCACAATCCCATTCCTGATAGGTCTCTTAGAGACTTATGATGCCAGGAGGGCTGGTAACCCAGACCCTTCTACTACAGATGGGAACATGCCTCCCCTAGAGGGAACCCCAGGTGACCCAGACCTTATCCATCTCTCTGCAGAAGGTGAAGAGGAGGATGAGGATCTGGAGCCATCTGAGGATGAGGCAGACAAAGGTCAAGAAGTAGTTAGCCAGCTAACTAGGGACAACTTAAGCAGGCATGAGAATGGTACTAGGAGACCCCTGGGGCCCCTCTCAGGCCAGCTTAACATTGGGAATGGACGAGTTAGGTCTCTATCTAGAGGCTCTAACAGATCCATTCGAACCAATGGCTCTCAGGCCTCTGCTCAGAGATGGATGACATCCCCCCAGATGAGAATCTATGAAGCCAAGGAAAGGGAAGTCAATCTGAGGATTGAAAGGGAAGAACTTGCCCTGGCCAAAGAGAGACTTGCCTTTGCTAGAGAGCAAGAATTGAGTGGGACAAAACCCACTGGTGGCAGCATTCTCCCAAAAGAGAAAGACAGGAGTTTAGACACTAGACACCTGAGTAAGATAGTGCCCCCCTTTAGAGAAGGGGATGATATCCACAAATGGATAACTGCTTTGGAGAGGGCCTGCACTGTCCAGTGCATCCCCCAAAGTCAGTGGGCAGCTGTCTTGTGGCTCTCCTTTGAAGGCAAAGGTAGAGATAAGCTCCTCACTACTAGAGTTGAGGATGCTAACAATTACCAAGTCCTGAAAACTACACTGATAGATGGGTTTGGCCTAACCACTGAGCAGTACAGGTTGCTGTTCAGGGATACCCAGAAAACTCAGTCTCAGGATTGGTTTGATTTCGTAGATTGTGCCACTAAGACTTTGGAGGGCTGGTTACTGGGCAGTAAAGTTACTGATTATACAGGATTGTACAATCTGATCATGAGGGAACAGATTTTAAACAATTGTCCAAACCAGTTGTTGCATCAGCATCTTGTTGACTCAGATCTGACCTCTCCCCAAGAATTGGGAAAGAAGGCAGACAGATGGGTCAGAACAAGAGTTAAGCAGAACCAGGGCCAGAACCAGGGTGGTCAGAAGAAAGCAGACCAGAAGGGTAAAGATACTAAAGGTGAAAATGACCAGAAGTCTTCGACAGGTCCCCAACAATCCAAAGAGGGTGGGGGTCAGGCTTCCCAGAAAAAGAAGAATCAAGAAGGCCAGTCAAAAAGGTGGTGCCAATACTGTAAAAGTAAAACTCACTGGTTTAGTGAGTGCACCAAGAAAGGAGGGCAGACTCCTGTTACTGCAGCCCCTAAGGCACCTGTGCCCCCTAGTACAGCCAGCAGTAGTAGTGCACCTCCCAAGGGACTAGTTGGGTTAACCTTGGGTTCTGAGGGGTATGACAACTTAGTTGGCACACTCACTCAGGCTGTCCTTGTCTGTACAGGGGATGTGGATCTATCCCCTGATGTCAGTCCCAATACTTTGGGCAAATACAGACAGACACCTTTAATAAATGGCAAAATGGTTCAGGCCTATAGGGACACTTGTGCCAGTGTCACCATGGTGACACCTAACTTTGTGGACCCTGGACAGATCATGCCAGGTACAGATTTCCTGGTGACCAATGCAAGCAATGTCACTACCAGTCATAGTGTGGCAATTGTTGCTTTCTCCTGGGGAGGGGTAAATGGCCAAAAGAAGGTTGTAGTTAGTTCAGACCTCCCAGTGGATTGTTTGTTGGGCAATGATTTGGAGTCATCACAATGGTCAGAAGTGGAGCAGAGGACTCACGTGGAGATGTTAGGCTTGCCAGCACATGTGCTTGCTGTGACTAGGTCACAGGCCAGAAAATGCCCCACTGAACAGGTGCTGGATCCTGGAACAATGGACCAGACACCTCCCAAGAAGAAGAACAGTAGGGTTAAGGCCTTGCCTTCCCCCTTGCCCCAGGTTGAGGATCAAGTCTCTGAGGAGGCTGACCTACAGGAACTGAGGGAAACTGAGCCTAAAGAATTTGAGCTTGATCAAGTTGAATTTCTGGGCTCAGGGGGACCCTCAAGGGAAGACCTGGGGAAGGACCAGTTAGACAGCCCTTCCCTTGAGCCCCTCAGGCAGCAGGCTGCTGCTGAGGCTGCTGGGAACGCCACAGGTACCCACAAGGTATACTGGGATGATGGACTCCTGTATACTGAGGCAAGAGACCCCAAACCTGGCATGACCAGGAGGCTGGTTATCCCCTTGTCTCAGAGAGGTTTCCTTCTTACCATGACCCATGAGATTCCCTTAGCAGGACACTTAGGCCAGACAAAGACTTGGGACAGACTTGTCTCACACTTTCACTGGCCGCACATGAATGAAGATACCAAGGAGTTTTGTCGCTCCTGTGTCACTTGCCAAGCCAGTGGTAAGTCAGGTGGCACAACAAAGGCCCCCCTTATACCAATGCCTGTGGTGGGGGTGCCCTTTGAAAGAGTGGGGATTGACATTGTGGGTCCAATGGAACCCCAGACAGCATCAGGGCACAAGTTTATACTGGTGGTAGTGGATCATGCCACCAGGTATCCTGAAGCTATTCCACTTAGGACCACTACAGCACCTGTAGTGGCAAGAGCCCTAGTTGGAGTGTTCTCCAGAGTGGGCTTCCCTAAGGAGGTTGTCTCTGACAGAGATGCAAACTTCATGTCAAGCTACTTAACTGCTATGTGGAAGGAATGTGGTGTCAACTACAAGTTCACCACCCCCTATCATCCACAGTGCAATGGGCTTGTTGAAAGGTTCAACAGGACCCTAAAAGGGATGATTCATGGACTACCTGAAAAGCTCAGGCGTAGATGGGATGTCCTGATACCCTGCCTTTTATTTGCTTACAGAGAGGTCCCACAAAAGGGGGTTGGCTACAGCCCTTTTGAACTTTTGTTTGGGCATCCTGTAAGGGGACCACTGTGTTTGGTGAAGGAAGGATGGGAGAGACCTCTCAAAAAGCCTGCAACCAGCATAGTGGACTATGTACTTGGTCTCCGCTCCAGGATGTCTGAGTATATGGAGAAGGCATCTGAAAACCTTAAGGCCAGCCAAGAACTCCAAAAAGCTTGGCATGACCAAAAGGCTGTCCTAACTGTGTACCAGCCTGGACAGAAGGTGTGGGTGCTGGAGCCAGTGGCCCCAGCTGCACTCAAAGACAAATGGTCTGGGCCCCACACAATCCTTGAGCAAAAGGGAGAGGTCACCTACCTGGTGGACCTTGGAACTCCCAGGAGCCCCCACAGGGTGCTCCATGTAAACAGGCTCAAAGCATATGTCGACGGGAAGGACATGAGCTTGCTCCTGGCCACAGATGAGGGACAGGAGGAAGAGAGTGACCCTCTCCCAGACCTGCTCACTCAGAATCCTGATGATGGATCAGTAGATGGTGTTGTCTTTTGTGGCAGCCTCTCTGACCATCAACAGAAGGATTGCAAACAAGTTCTTCAATCCTTCAGGCATATGTTCTCTCTGACACCCAGTCAAACCAATTGGTGTACCCATGAGGTTGACACTGGGGACAGCCTGCCAGTAAAGAGTAAAATCTACAGGCAGCCTGATCATGTTAGAGACTGCATCAAAACTGAAGTGCAGAAAATGTTGGAGTTGGGAGTCATTGAACCCTCAGATAGCCCTTGGGCTAGTCCAGTAGTTCTAGTGCCAAAACCTCACACCCAGGGTGCTAAGAAAGAGATGAGGTTCTGCGTAGACTACAGGGGTCTCAATGCAGTCACTAAGACTGATGCCCACCCAATACCAAGGGCAGATGAGCTTATAGATAGATTGGCTTCTGCCAACTACTTAAGTACATTTGACCTGACAGCTGGGTATTGGCAAATCAGGTTAGCTGAGGATGCCAAGCCCAACACAGCATTTTCTACCCCTGGTGGGCATTATCAATTTGTGGTAATGCCCTTCGGTTTGAAAAATGCACCTGCCACCTTCCAAAGGCTGGTGAATCAAGTTCTCTCTGGGCTGGATGACTTCTGTGCAGCTTATCTTGATGATATAGCTGTCTTTAGCTCCACCTGGGAGGATCACCTGGTCCACCTGAGGAAAGTGTTAGAGGCACTGCAAGCAGCAAGTCTCACTATCAAGGCCACAAAGTGCCAGATAGGGCAGTCACAGGTTGTATACCTGGGCCACCTTGTAGGTGGAGGCCAGGTTCAGCCACTGGAGAGCAAGATACAGTCCATCAAGGACTGGGCTCCTCCAACCACCCAGACTCAGGTTCGAGCTTTCTTGGGCCTGACTGGTTACTACAGAAAGTTTGTCAGAAATTATGGATCCATTGTAACTCCACTTAATGAACTGACAAGTAAGAAAATGCCAAAAAAGGTTCAGTGGACAGCAGGCTGTCAAAAAGCATTCGATGACCTGGTGTGAAAGAGAGTGGGTCGCTGCACTCGCGCTGCTCATTTCATTTTGCAGTGTTCACTGGAGGACTGGCTGTGTTTGGCATTCTGTTTTGCTGAGGCATTAGGGAAGCAAGCAGGCTGTTACTTCAACCAATCACAGAGTGCTGGACTCGTCCCTCCCTCCCGCCTCGTTCTGACGCCGGTGGCTAGCGCCGTTTGAGCAGAGGGCGTGGAGGGTCCGAGCCAGCTACTTCCTGCTTTCCATCTGCAGCGCTCTAGCTGTTGGACGCAGGGGGGGATAAAAGGCGGATGTGCCCTAGGCAGCGCAGCGGACGAGCGCAGCGGGCGCGACGATGGCGCGCCGAAGTTGCGCCTAAGTTAAGCCCGTCTGCGCCCGTCCGCGGCCGGGCGCGGGCTAGGGCCATCCCCCCTGGCCTCTTACCGAGGCTTGCAACCTGGAGCCGTGAGGATCTGCTGGCCCTTCGGGGCCTTCAATCCGAGGCATGCCTGCATAAAATGAAGGCGGAAAACACTCTAGGCTGTGACCATTGCAATTTTATCTTCAATCAGGGCACTAAGACATCTAGGGGCCCTCAGGCCTTGGTGTGTGGTCTGCTAAATGTCCGATCATTGCGAAAACATTGTTTGAATTTGCATGATCTACTTACTAATAAACATTGGGACTTGGTTTTTATCACGGAAACGTGGCTAGACCAATACTCCACGCCCGAGGTCCTTGACGCTATCCCAGTGGGCTACGCCCTGGTGAGGTTAGACCGGGAAACTGGGAGAGGCGGCGGGATAGCTATTGTGGCCAGACACGGCCTTCACTGCCACTTAGAACAGGCGAAGATCGTGGATGGTGAGGTTGGGGAATTTTCTATCTCTGTCAACGGGAGTTGCACTCTGAAGGGCCTTTTGATCTACAGGCCACCGGGCACGGCTGCTCGTTTCAGTAAAAGCCTTCTCGAACTTATTACTGAGGCAGCACTGCGAGTGGAGAACTATTTGGTACTGGGGGATCTCAATCTCCATCTTGATGATCCCACTGACAGAGCAGCTAGGGAATTTCAACAAAGCATGGAAGCTCTACACTTTGTGCAGAAAGTTCTTCAGCCCACTCATCAACTAGGCCATACCCTGGATCCGGTTTTTGCGAACTGGGAACAGGTTGTTGTCTCCGACCCTATTCCCATTCCCTGGACAGATCACCACCTGGTACCCTTTCAGATCCAGATTCAGGGAGCTCGACCGGTGATACCATCGGCCTCCAGGCACCATAGTCAACGCTGGTCTAACTTCTCCCAAATTAAATTTAATCAGGCCCTTATGGATAAGGGTCGTTTGGGGGGAGTGGGAGTGGAAGCCTTAAACACCAACTTGGACCTGCTCATTACGGAGTCCTTGGATCAAGTGGCCCCACTGGGCAGATCAAGAAGGGGTGGTCGGTTGCAGGGTACGGCACCTTGGTATGATGAGGAGGTACGGGCAGCCAAAGTGGTGTGTAAACGTGCAGAGCGACTATGGAGAAAGACCCTTACGGTGCTTGCGAAAACCGAATACAACGCTATTCGGCGAACCTACCATAGATTGATTAGGAAGGCCAAAACGACATACTTTGGCACCAGGATCTTGGAAGCTGAAAATTCCATTAAAGAACTGTTCCTAATCTATAAAACACTATCGGTAGGGAAGCCTGCAGCAGTGCCGGAAGAACTCTGCACGGTGGAGGGTTGCGACCGAATAGCAGAATATGTTGCCAATAAGGTAGCAACAATTTACACCTCCTTCCCACACCAGATGGCTCCAGTCCCGAGGTTTGAGACAACTACCAAGGGACTGGGGAAACAACGGCTGTCTAGCTTCACTACCCCCCCGACGGAGGAGCTCATCCGCATTTGCGGATCAATACGATCTGGCTCACCTAGGGACCCCACTACTCCCAGACGGCTGTTGGGAAGTCTGGATGTTCTCGAACCACATATCCGCCTTCTGCTCAACACCTCTTATGAGACGCAGACTGTCCCTGCTGCATGGAAACAAGCGATTGTTCTCCCGCTGCAAAAAAAAGCCAATATTAGCTTTGATAAATTTGAGAACCTACGTCCCATCTCTCTCCTGCCTTATATGGCTAAAATTGCGGAAAAGATTGTCAATCTCCAGCTGATGAAGTACGTGGATGATGCCTGTTTGCTCCACGACTCTCAGTTTGGTTTCCGCCCCCGTCATTCGACGGAGTCAGCTCTTCTAATGGCGGTGGAAGCCTTGCGTCAGGGTGCGGATGAAGGCCATACCATGGCTTTAATCCTGCTAGACCTCAGCGCTGCATTTGACACTGTAGCACACTCCATTCTGCTACAGTGTCTGGAGGAAGGGGGTATCTCAGGTGCAGCGCTGAGTTGGCTTGGATCTTTTCTATCTGACAGACGCTTTCAGGTTCATCTGGGCGATTGCTACTCTAGAGAGATCGGGCTGGGCCAGGGAGTGCCTCAGGGCTCCTCCCTGAGCCCCACCTTGTTTAATCTCTATGTTGCCCCTTTGGCGGGAATAGTGGAGAAATACGGGCTGCGTGTTGTGTCTTATGCCGACGACACGCAGCTGGCCATCTCCCTCTCACGTACCCCGGATCTTGCGGCGGACAACTTCAGGAACTGCATGAAAGATCTTGCAGCCTGGATGGCCGCCAACTGTTTAAAGTTAAACGGTAGCAAGACCGAGGTACTGATTGTGGGTGGGACTCCGGATGCCTGGTCGTCGGCATGGTGGCCTTCTTGCTTGGGCGAGGCGCCAGCTCCTTGCCAGGGGGCAAGGAACTTAGGGGTCTGGCTGGACTCTGGCCTGACCTTTGATACACATGTGGGCCGTGTGGCTGGGGTATGCGTCGGCGTCCTGAGGACCTTAAAAAAGGTGTTAGATCTTCTCCCCCTTGCGGCCCGCAGAACATTGGTGCATGCCCTGGTGACTTCCCGCCTCGATTATGGCAACCTATTATATCTGGGTGCCTCCAGCAGGGCCATCGGGCGACTTCAGGTGCTGCAAAACGCGGCTGCCCGTTTGGTGTTGAGGCTCCCCAGGAGATCCCCCTCCAAACCCGCGCTCCACGCACTTCACTGGCTTCCAGTTGCCAGTCGGGTTGAATTTAAAACTCTCTCCACATGCCATCGTATTGTGAATGGCAAGGCTCCTGCGTTGCTCAGGAACTTGGTGACCGTGTATGAACCCACACGTAGCCTTCGATCCTCCTGCACAGGGCTCTTAACGATACCAAGAGTAAGGAAAGCCCGCATGGGGGGTAGATCTTTTAGGCATCTGGCGGCCAAACACTGGAATGCTCTTCCTTTAAGCCTGCGTTTGGAGCCATCAGAATTGATTTTCAGAAAAAAACTCAAGACCATTCTGTTTAGCAGGTAGTCGGCGGGGAGGGTGGGTGGAACCTCAGCTTCTCACTTATCACAGCGCGGGGACACGCCGGTGGGCGTATTTCCAAGCGCTTTATAAATGTCCAAAATGAAAATGAATAAAGCAGGCCATGTGCACAGCACCTATCCTCAAGAGTCCAGACTACTCCAAACCATTCATTGTCCAAACAGATGCTTCTGAGTTGGGTGTGGGAGCTGTTCTATCTCAACTGAATTTTGATGGTCAAGACCAGCCCATTGCTTTTATAAGCAGAAGGCTGACCCCCAGAGAGAAAAATTGGTCAGCTATTGAGAGGGAGGCCTTTGCTGTGGTTTGGGCCCTGAAGAAACTGAGGCCATACTTGTTTGGCACTCATTTCAAGATTCAGACAGACCATAAGCCCCTCTTGTGGCTAAATCAGATGAAGGGTGAAAACCCCAAACTTCTTAGGTGGTCCATTTCCCTACATGGGATGGATTTTACAGTGGAGCATAGACCTGGCACTGATCATGGCAATGCAGATGGGCTCTCCAGGTATTTCCACTTAGAGCAAGAAGACTCACCTGGTCAAGGTTAGTTTATTGCCCCAAAGTTTGGGGGGGGGGTCATGTAGGAGAGTAGGGTCTGCAATCCTATGATCACCCAGATTTTTTGCTTTTGTTTCACTGGTTTACGACTTTCTCTGGCTGTGGGCCTGCTAATCAGACCCACAGCCTAGCTGTTCTCTCACTAAATTGTAAGCATGTACCTTAGGTGCATTACCAATTGGTACTGGGCCACCTTATCAGACTCTGTACACAGGGCATAGGTGTACCCAGGGCCTACCAGGGGCTGCAGCATGTATTATGCCACCCCTGGCTGGCCATCTAAATCTGACACAACTGGCTGCATGACAGCTGGGGCAAGGTGGTGTAATCACCCTTTGCTTTAGATATAGTATACCTATATCTAACCTTAAAATGGACACGTGTATTCCTATCAGTCACTCCTATGGCAGGCCTTATCAATCCTGAAGGCAGAGTGCTTGGAATTATGTGAGATGGTGCTCTGGCATGAGCTGAGCCTGTCTGCAGCTTGCGGAACCAAGTCCAAATAGCTGTTCCATGATAACGCGTACCATATACTCTTAAGTGCATTATAATCCTCGCGGTTATATGCCAACTCTGGTATCGCTTTATCAAAACATGTCGAGTAAGGTGTCATCCGAATTGGAATACTAACCCCTCGCCAATTCTGGTGACGGGGTTAGTGTGAGAAGGTGGCCTGATATGCAGTGCTCACTATTCTAGTGAACACTATGTATCAGTCCAGCAACCCTTATTGATGATTGGTTGTAAGTCAACCTTATAGACCAGCTATCCTAGTAGCGTGGATACGAGCAGTCTAAGGCTAAAGACTCGAGAGGGCGTGTTAAGCCAGCTGTTATACCACACATATACCCCTTGAATACCCAGTGAAAGGACACCACACAAGTGTTATGAAAATAAACAGTTATTTTTTGAGAATCACAACAGCCCTGTACTCTTTATGAGGACAGGGTACTAAGCACAAACCAAAACTCTTACAAAAATACTTAAGTTAGCACAGTATATACAAATGCCCGAGGGGCACGGAAAACCATATACTCTGAAAGTGGAATGCGAAATTACAAGCAGGTAAGTACAGTACTAATAGGCTTTGGAATCGCTAGGACTTGACTATAGAATCGTTAGATTACTTCTAGGAGACCCAGGGGACTCGGGTGCAGTGTGTGCACTCTCACGCGAGATGCGGGACAAAGTCTATGGTAGCTAGAAATTGCAAAGTTAGTGTTCTCGGGCGAACCCGACCTGGTAGGGAGAAAACGAAAGTGGATCCTGACCCTTGGATAGTGAGGCTATGCTGGGGCACCGAAATGCCGAAGTTACCTAGCCCAGGGGCTGCAGCTGCATAGGACTCAAAAGACGTCGGGAATCCTCGTTGCCGGACCAGGAGCCTGGAAGAAAGAAGTTGCTGGCAGGCGACCAGTGAAGAAAGTTCGGTGGATCCAAGCCTGGATCGATGGAAGATGACACCTGAAAGCAGAGGGGACCAAGTTCGAGACTACTAGCCAGTAGTCAGTGGGCACCAGGAGGGCACCGGATTGTAGCCACCTCGACTAGGTGAGTGGGTGACGCTGTGCTCGAAGATCTCACGGACCAGGAGGCGTTGTCGGCGACCAGGAAGGAGGATCGAGCTGTCCCACGAAGATAGAAGCTGTCGGCGTCGCTGGACCCAGGATTGGGCAACAAAGCCTTGGCAAATTCAAGCCCACGCGGTGGACCTAAAATGGCGTCTGGAGTGGACCAGGAGGGTCCGGGGTGCCTCTCTTGAAGAAGGAAGCAAGGGCCAGTCTGGAGCAACCAGACCAGCAGCAGTGATGTCGTCGGGCGTCGTGAAGAAGGCCACAAGCCAGCCGGCTAGTAGCCACACAGCGCGGTGAGCACGCAAAAGCAGAAGGGCCCCACGCAGATCGTGGAGATGCTGGAGGGCTGATCTTCGATGCTGGAGCTGCTCAGGGTTGGGGCTTCTCGGACCCCAAAGCACTCACCAGTGGAAGACTCGGTGGGCTTGTTACAAAGAAGTCGTGCAGCCTTGGCGATCGTCGGTCCCTCGAGGTCTCGTCGCACTCACGGTTCTCAGCTTTGCTGTAGAGGTGAGTAGAGGTCAGAGGTGCCAGGGAAGCCGGGTCTCGTCGAGCTGGGTCGTCGGATTCGTGAAGAAGGACTTGCAGCAGGCCGCAGGGTTCTTAGGATGGTGCCCGCTTGATGCAGGGTGACTACTCCTTAGCCACAAGGGAGAATCTTGAAGAAGAAATCTTGAAGTCCTTTCGAAGAAAGTCGTGTCTTGATTCCAAAGATGATCTAATTTGAACAGGGGGCCCGCTCCCATCTTTATACTAAAAAAGGGGGCTGACCCGGTGACTAGGTCCTGCCTATGGGTGGGACTAGGAGGGGGGGGTGGTTACACCCCTCAGCCATGCCGGACTTCCCCAGGCCAGGGGCTGGTGTGCCCCTGGAACTGGTTCAGACCGGCCTATGCGTAGTGAGCACCGGGGTGCCACTCAGCAGTCACCTTCCTGAAAAGCCCGGCCTACCCAGGATACACAAAACCATGTCTGGGACGGTGCTAGCACCGTCCCTGACAGGAAACCCTTGTCCAGGCTCCCCTCGCTGGAAGGACTCCCAGCTGCAGGGGGTCAGACTCGTGTCTGTGGTGGCAGCATCCATTTTGTGGAGCTGAGGCTTCGCTTAACTTTAACCGGGGTTCACAGTTACATACATGTCCTGTCCCTCTAGAAGGGTGGAATGCTAACCCCGTCGCCAGAATTGGCGAGGGGTTAGTATTCCAATTCGTATGACACCTTACTCGACATGTTTTGATAAAGCAATACCAAAGATAGCATTTAACCGCGAGGATTATAATGCACTTAAGAGTATATGGTATGCGATATCATGGAACAGCTATTAGGACTTGATTCCGCAAGCTGCAGACAGGCTCAGCTCATGCCAGAGCACCATCTCACACGATTCCAAGCACTCTGCCTTCAGGATTGTTAAGGCCTGCCATAGGAGTGACTGATAGGAATCTGTGTGTCCATTTTAGGGTTAGATATAGGTATACTATATCTACAGCAAAGGGTGATTACACGACTTTGCCCCAGCTGTCATGCAGCCAGTTGTGTCAAATTTAGGAGGCCAGCCAGGGGTGGCATAATACATGCTGCAGCCCCTGGCAGCCCTGGGTACACCTATGCCCTGAGTTACAGGGTCTGATAAGGTGGCCCAGTACCAATTGGTAAATGCACCTAGGGTACATGTGGTAATTTAGAGAGAGAACAGCCAGGCTGTGGGTCTGATTGGCAGGCCCACAGCCAGAGAAAGTCGTAAACCAGTGAAACAAAAGCAAAAAATCTGGGTGATCATAGGATTGCAGACCCTACTCTCCTACATGACCCCCCCCCCCCAAACTTTGGGACAATAAGCTAACCTTGACCAGGTGAGTCTTCTTGTTCTAAGTGGAAATATCTGGAGAGCCCATCGGCATTGCCATGATCAGTACCAGGTCTATGTTCCACTGTAAAGTCCATCCCCTGTAGGGAAATGGACCACCTAAGCAGTTTGGGGTTTTCACCCTTCATCTGATTTAGCCACAAGAGGGGCTTATGGTCGGTCTGAATCTTGAAGTGAGTGCCAAACAAGTATGGCCTCAGCTTCTTCAGGGCCCAAACCACAGCAAAGGCCTCCCTCTCAATAGCTGACCAATTCTTCTCTCTGGGGGTCAGCCTTCTGCTTATAAAAGCAATGGGCTGGTCTTGACCATCAAAATTCAGTTGAGAAAGAACAGCTCCCACACCCAACTCAGAAGCATCTGTTTGGACAATGAATGGTTTGGAGTAGTCTGGACTCTTAAGGATAGGTGCTGTGCACATGGCCTGCTTTAGGTCATCGAATGCTTTTTGACAGCCTGCTGTCCACTGAACCTTTTTTGGCATTTTCTTACTTGTCAGTTCATTTAATGGTGTCACAATTGAACCATAGTTCCTGACAAACTTTCTGTAGTATCCAGTCAGGCCCAAGAAAGCTCGAACCTGAGTCTGGGTGGTTGGAGGAGCCCAGTCCCTGATTGACTGTATTTTGCTCTCCAGTGGCTGAACCTGGCCTCCACCTACAAGGTGGCCCAGGTATACAACCTGTGTCTGCCCTATCTGGCACTTGGTGGCCTTGATAGTGAGGCCTGCTGCTTGCAGAGCCTCTAACACTTTCCTCAGGTGGACCAGGTGATCCTCCCAGGTGGAGCTAAAGACAGCAATATCATCTAGATATGCTGCACAGAAGTCATCCATCCCAGTAAGGACTTGATTCACCAACCTTTGGAAGGTGGCAGGTGCATTTTTCAGACCAAAGGGCATTACCACAAATTGATAATGCCCACCAGGGGTTGAAAATGCTGTCTTGGGCTTGGCATCCTCAGCTAACCTGATTTGCCAATACCCAGCTGTTAAGTCAAATGTGCTTAAGTAGTTGGCAGAAGCCAATCTATCTATCAGCTCATCTGCCCTTGGTATTGGGTGGGCATCAGTCTTAGTGTCTGCATTGAGACCCCTGTAGTCTACGCAAAACCTCATCTCTCTCTTACCATCCTGGGTGTGAGGCTTTGGCACTAGAACTACTGGACTAGCCCAAGGGCTATCTGAGGGTTCAATGACTCCCAACTCCAACATTTTCTGCACTTCAGTTTTTATGCAGTCTCTAACATGATCAGGCTGCCTGTAGATTTTACTCTTAACTGGCAGACTGTCCCCAGTGTCAACCTCATGGGTACACCAGTTGGTCTGACTGGGTGTCAGAGAAAACATATGTCTGAAAGACTGAAGAACCTGTTTACAGTCTTTCTGTTGATGCTCAGTGAGGCTGCCACAAAAGACAACACCATCTACTGACCCATCATCAGGATTCTGAGTGAGCAGGTCTGGGAGAGGGTCACTCTCTTCCTCCTGTCCCTCATCTATGGCCATGAGCAAGCTCATGTCCTTCCTGTCGACATATGCTTTGAGCCTGTTGACATGGAGCACCCTGTGGGGGCTCCTGGGAGTTCCAAGGTCCACCAGGTAGGTGACCTCTCCCTTTTGCTCAAGAATTGTGTGGGGCCCAGACCATTTGTCTTTGAGTGCTGCTGGGGCCACTGGCTCCAACACCCACACTTTCTGTCCAGGCTGGTAAACAGTCAGGACAGCCTTTTGGTCATGCCAAGCTTTTTGAAGTTCTTGACTGGCCTTAAGGTTTTCAGATGCCTTCTCCATATACTCAGCCATCCTGGAGCGGAGACCAAGTACATAGTCCACTATGCTGGTTGCAGGCTTTTTGAGAGGTCTCTCCCATCCTTCCTTCACCAAACACAGGGGGCCTCTCACAGGATGCCCATACAAAAGTTCAAAAGGGCTGTAGCCAACCCCCTTTTGTGGGACCTCTCTGTAAGCAAACAGAAGGCAGGGTATCAGGACATCCCATCTACGCCTGAGCTTTTCAGGTAGTCCATGAATCATCCCTTTTAGGGTCCTGTTGAACCTTTCAACAAGCCCATTGCATTGTGGATGATAGGGTGTAGTGAATTTGTAATTGACACCACATTCCTTCCACATAGCAGTTAAGTAGCTGGACATGAAGTTTGCACCTCTGTCAGAGACAACCTCCTTAGGGAAGCCCACTCTGGAGAATACTCCAACTAGGGCCCTTGCCACCACAGGTGCTGTGGTGGTCCTAAGTGGAATAGCTTCAGGATACCTGGTGGCATGATCCACTACCACCAGTATAAACTTGTGCCCTGATGCTGTCTGGGGTTCCATTGGACCAACAATGTCAATCCCCACTCTTTCAAAGGGCACCCCCACCACAGGCATTGGTATAAGGGGGGCCTTTGTTGTGCCACCTGACTTACCACTGGCTTGGCAAGTGACACAGGAGCGACAAAACTCCTTGGTATCCTCATTCATGTGAGGCCAGTGAAAGTGTGAGACAAGCCTGTCCCAAGTCTTTGTCTGGCCTAAGTGACCTGCTAAGGGAATCTCATGGGCCAAGGTAAGTAGGAAACCTCTCTGAGACAAGGGTACAACCAGCCTCCTGGTCATGCCAGGCTTGGGGTCTCTTGACTCAGTGTACAGGAGTCCATCTTCCCAGTATACCTTGTGGGTACCTGTGGCGTTCCCAGCAGCCTCAGCAGCAGCCTGCTGTCTGAGGGGTTCAAGAGAAGGGCAGCCTAACTGGTCCTTCCCCAGGTCTTCCCTTGAGGGTCCCCCTGAACCCAAGAATTCAACTTGATCAAGTTCAAACTCTCTGGGCTCAGTTTCCCTCAATTCCTGTAGGTCAGCCTCCTCTGAGACTTGATCCTCAACCTGGGGCAAGGGGGAAGGCACAGCCTTAACCCTACTTCTCTTCTTCTTGGGAGGTGTCTGGTCCATTGTTCCAGGATCCAGCACCTGTTCAGTGGGGCATTTCCTGACCTGTGACCTGGTCACAGCAAACACATGTGCTGGCAAGCCTAACATTTCCATGTGAGTCCTCTGCTCCACTTCTGACCATTGTGATGACTCCAAATCATTGCCCAACAAACAATCCACTGGGAGGTCTGAACTAACTACAACCTTCTTTTGGCCAGTTACCCCTCCCCAGGAGAAAGCTACAATTGCCATACTGTGATTGGTAGTGACATTGCTTGCATTGGTCACCAGGAATTCTGTACCTGGCATGATCTGTCCAGGGTCCACAAAGTTAGGTGTCACCATTGTGACACTGGCACAAGTGTCCCTATAGGCCTGAGCCATTTTTCCATTAATGAAAGGTGTCTGTCTGTATTTGCCCAAAGTATTGGGACTTATGTCAGGGGACATATCCACATCCTCTGTACAAACAAGGACAGCCTGAGTGAGTGTGCCAACTAAGTTGTCACTCCCCTCAGAACCCAGGGTTAACCCTACTAAACCCTTGGGAGGTGCACTACCACTGCTGACTGTACTAGGGGGCACAGGTGCCTTAGGGGCTGTAGTGGCAGGAGTCTGCCCTCCTCCTTTCTTGGTGCACTCACTAAACCAGTGAGTTTTACTTTTGCAGTATTGGCACCACCTTTTAGATTGGCCTTCTTTCTTCTTTTGGGGAGCCTGACCCCCACCCTCTTTGGGTTGTTGGGGACCTGTCGAAGACTTCTGGTCATTTTGTTCCCCCTTAGAATCTTTACCCTTCTGGTCTGCTTTCTTCTGACCACCTTGATTCTGGCCCTGGTTCTGTTTAACTCTTGTTCTAACCCATCTGTCTGCCTTCTTTCCCAATTCTTGGGGAGAGGTCAGATCTGAGTCAACAAGATGCTGATGCAACAACTGGTTCTGACAATTGTTTAAAATTTGTTCTCTCATGATCAAATTGTACAATCCTGTATAATCAGTAACCTTACTGCCCAGCAACCAGCCCTCCAAAGCCTTAGTGGCACAATCTACAAAGTCAGACCAATCTTGAGACTGAGTTTTCTGGGTATCCCTGAACAGCAACCTGTACTGCTCAGTGGTTAGGCCAAACCCATCAATCAGTGTGTTTTTCAAGATTTGGTAATTGTTAGCATCCTCCACTCCAGTAGTGAGGAGCTTGTCTCTTCCTTTACCTTCAAAGGAGAGCCACAAGATAGCTGCCCACTGACTCTGGGGAACACCTTGCACAGTGCAGGCCCTCTCCAAAGCAGTAATCCATTTGTGGATGTCATCCCCTTGTTTAAAGGTGGGCACTATCTTACCCAGGTGTTTTGTATCAAAACTCCTTTCCCTATTACTAGGTACATTGCTGCCACCAGTGGGGACTACCCCACTTAACTGTTGCTCTCTAGCAAAGGCAAGCCTCTCTTTGGCTAGGGCAAGTTCTTCCCTTTCAATCCTCAGATTGGCTGCCCTTTCTTTAGCTTCATACACTCTCCTCTGAGGGGAAGTCATCCCTCTTTGAGAAGAGTTGTGAGAGCCATTGGTTTGAAGGGATCTGCCAGAGTCTCTTGACAGAGATCGGGCTCGTCCATTCCCACTGTTAAGCTGACCTGATAGTGGCCCCAGGGGTCCCCCAGTACCACTGTCATGTTTGCTTAAGTTGGACCTGGTTAGTCTGCTGACTTCTACCTGTCCCTTGTCTGCATCATCCCCAGAGGGATCCTCATCCTCATCCTTCTCTACATCCTCGTTCTCAGGTGAGAGGTGGATGAGGTCAGGGTCACCTCTGGTTCCCTCAAGGGGAGGCATACCTCCATCTGGATTAGAAGGGCTAAGAAGTCTCTCAGCCTTTCTGACATCATAAGTCTCTTGGAGACCAATCAGAAAGGAGGTGGTGGGGTTAGCCCCTTGCTTAATCTTCCTTGTGTTACATACTTGTCGTAACTCACGGAAGCTAAGCACAGTATATCTTGAAGGGATGACCTGTGGAGGGTCAACTGACACAAGGGGAGACTCAGAGTTTCCTCCTTTGTCCGACATACTGTTTCTAGTGTGGTGTAAGTGATGCACCTACCTACACTATGTGTTTACCTACTGATCCCTTGCTAAGAGTTGCAGCCAAGGTGTGCTAAGCCTTGAGGAGCTGTAACAGCTGGTTCAGTAGAACTCAGAGTATTCTAAGCTTAGTTATATGTACTAACAGTACTTATGTGATCTTTCAACAAGATATTTTTAGGATACGTGTGGTAAAACAACAGCAAGCTCAAATCCCAACCGCTGCTCACCAATGTGAGAAGGTGGCCTGATATGCAGTGCTCACTATTCTAGTGAACACTATGTATCAGTCCAGCAACCCTTATTGATGATTGGTTGTAAGTCAACCTTATAGACCAGCTATCCTAGTAGCGTGGATACGAGCAGTCTAAGGCTAAAGACTCGAGAGGGCGTGTTAAGCCAGCTGTTATACCACACATATACCCCTTGAATACCCAGTGAAAGGACACCACACAAGTGTTATGAAAATAAACAGTTATTTATTAAGAATCACAACAGCCCTGTACTCTTTATGAGGACAGGGTACTAAGCACAAACCAAAACTCTTACAAAAATACTTAAGTTAGCACAGTATATACAAATGCCCGAGGGGCACGGAAAACCATATACTCTGAAAGTGGAATGCGAAATTACTAGCAGGTAAGTACAGTACTAATAGGCTTTGGAATCGCTAGGACTTGACTATAGAATCGTTAGATTACTTCTAGGAGACCCAGGGGACTCGGGTGCAGTGTGTGCACTCTCACGCGAGATGCGGGACAAAGTCTATGGTAGCTAGAAATTGCAAAGTTAGTGTTCTCGGGCGAACCCGACCTGGTAGGGAGAAAACGAAAGTGGATCCTGACCCTTGGATAGTGAGGCTATGCTGGGGCACCGAAATGCCGAAGTTACCTAGCCCAGGGGCTGCAGCTGCATAGGACTCAAAAGACGTCGGGAATCCTCGTTGCCGGACCAGGAGCCTGGAAGAAAGAAGTTGCTGGCAGGCGACCAGTGAAGAAAGTTCGGTGGATCCAAGCCTGGATCGATGGAAGATGACACCTGAAAGCAGAGGGGACCAAGTTCGAGACTACTAGCCAGTAGTCAGTGGGCACCAGGAGGGCACCGGATGGTAGCCACCTCGACTAGGTGAGTGGGTGACGCTGTGCTCGAAGATCTCACGGACCAGGAGGCGTTGTCGGCGACCAGGAAGGAGGATCGAGCTGTCCCACGAAGATAGAAGCTGTCGGCGTCGCTGGACCCAGGATTGGGCAACAAAGCCTTGGCAAATTCAAGCCCACGCGGTGGACCTAAAATGGCATCTGGAGTGGACCAGGAGGGTCCGGGGTGCCTCTCTTGAAGAAGGAAGCAAGGGCCAGTCTGGAGCAACCAGACCAGCAGCAGTGATGTCGTCGGGCGTCGTGAAGAAGGCCACAAGCCAGCCGGCTAGTAGCCACACAGCGTGGTGAGCACGCAAAAGCAGAAGGGCCCCACGCAGATCGTGGAGATGCTGGAGGGCTGATGTTCGGTGCTGGAGCTGCTCAGGGTTGGGGCTTCTCGGACCCCAAAGCACTCACCAGTGGAAGACTCGGTGGGCTTGTTACAAAGAAGTGGTGCAGCCTTGGCGATCGTCGGTCCCTCGAGGTCTCGTCGCACTCACGGTTCTCAGCTTTGCTGTAGAGGTGAGTAGAGGTCAGAGGTGCCAGGGAAGCCGGGTCTCGTCGAGCTGGGTCGTCGGATTCGTGAAGAAGGACTTGCAGCAGGCCGCAGGGTTCTTAGGATGGTGCCCGCTTGATGCAGGGTGACTACTCCTTAGCCACAAGGGAAAATCTTGAAGAAGAAATCTTGAAGTCCTTTCGAAGAAAGTCGTGTCTTGATTCCAAAGATGATCTAATTTGAACAGGGGGCCCGCTCCCATCTTTATACTAAAAAAGGGGGCTGACCCGGTGACTAGGTCCTGCCTATGGGTGGGACTAGGAGGGGGGGTGGTTACACCCCTCAGCCATGCCGGACTTCCCCAGGCCAGGGGCTGGTGTGCCCCTGGAACTGGTTCAGACCGGCCTATGCGTAGTGAGCACCGGGGTGCCACTCAGCAGTCACCTTCCTGAAAAGCCCGGCCTACCCAGGATACACAAAACCATGTCTGGGACGGTGCTAGCACCGTCCCTGACAGGAAACCCTTTGTCCAGGCTCCCCTCGCTGGAAGGACTCCCAGCTGCAGGGGGTCAGACTCGTGTCTGTGGTGGCAGCATCCATTTTGTGGAGCTGAGGCTTCGCTTAACTTTAACCGGGGTTCACAGTTACATACATGTCGTGTCCCTCTAGAAGGGTGGAATGCTAACCCCGTCGCCAGAATTGGCAAGGGGTTAGTATTCCAATTCGTATGACACCTTACTCGACATGTTTTGATAAAGCAATACCAAAGATAGCATTTAACCACGAGGATTATAATGCACTTAAGAGTATATGGTATGCGATATCATGGAACAGCTATGAGGACTTGATTCCGCAAGCTGCAGACAGGCTCAGCTCATGCCAGAGCACCATCTCACACGATTCCAAGCACTCTTCCTTCAGGATTGTTAAGGCCTGCCATAGGAGTGACTGATAGGAATCTGTGTGTCCATTTTAGGGTTAGATATAGGTATACTATATCTACAGCAAAGGGTGATTACACGACTTTGCCCCAGCTGTCATGCAGCCAGTTGTGTCAAATTTAGGAGGCCAGCCAGGGGTGGCATAATACATGCTGCAGCCCCTGGCAGCCCTGGGTACACCTATGCCCTGAGTTACAGGGTCTGATAAGGTGGCCCAGTACCAATTGGTAAATGCACCTAGGGTACATGTGGTAATTTAGAGAGAGAACAGCCAGGCTGTGGGTCTGATTGGCAGGCCCACAGCCAGAGAAAGTCGTAAACGAGTGAAACAAAAGCAAAAAATCTGGGTGATCATAGGATTGCAGACCCTACTCTCCTACATGACCCCCCCCAAACTTTGGGACAATAAGCTAACCTTGACCAGGTGAGTCTTCTTGTTCTAAGTGGAAATATCTGGAGAGCCCATCGGCATTGCCATGATCAGTACCAGGTCTATGTTCCACTGTAAAGTCCATCCCCTGTAGGGAAATGGACCACCTAAGCAGTTTGGGGTTTTCACCCTTCATCTGATTTAGCCACAAGAGGGGCTTATGGTCGGTCTGAATCTTGAAGTGAGTGCCAAACAAGTATGGCCTCAGCTTCTTCAGGGCCCAAACCACAGCAAAGGCCTCCCTCTCAATAGCTGACCAATTCTTCTCTCTGGGGGTCAGCCTTCTGCTTATAAAAGCAATGGGCTGGTCTTGACCATCAAAATTCAGTTGAGAAAGAACAGCTCCCACACCCAACTCAGAAGCATCTGTTTGGACAATGAATGGTTTGGAGTAGTCTGGACTCTTAAGGATAGGTGCTGTGCACATGGCCTGCTTTAGGTCATCGAATGCTTTTTGACAGCCTGCTGTCCACTGAACCTTTTTTGGCATTTTCTTACTTGTCAGTTCATTTAATGGTGTCACAATTGAACCATAGTTCCTGACAAACTTTCTGTAGTATCCAGTCAGGCCCAAGAAAGCTCGAACCTGAGTCTGGGTGGTTGGAGGAGCCCAGTCCCTGATTGACTGTATTTTGCTCTCCAGTGGCTGAACCTGGCCTCCACCTACAAGGTGGCCCAGGTATACAACCTGTGTCTGCCCTATCTGGCACTTGGTGGCCTTGATAGTGAGGCCTGCTGCTTGCAGAGCCTCTAACACTTTCCTCAGGTGGACCAGGTGATCCTCCCAGGTGGAGCTAAAGACAGCAATATCATCTAGATATGCTGCACAGAAGTCATCCAGCCCAGTAAGGACTTGATTCACCAACCTTTGGAAGGTGGCAGGTGCATTTTTCAGACCAAAGGGCATTACCACAAATTGATAATGCCCACCAGGGGTTGAAAATGCTGTCTTGGGCTTGGCATCCTCAGCTAACCTGATTTGCCAATACCCAGCTGTTAAGTCAAATGTGCTTAAGTAGTTGGCAGAAGCCAATCTATCTATCAGCTCATCTGCCCTTGGTATTGGGTGGGCATCAGTCTTAGTGTCTGCATTGAGACCCCTGTAGTCTACGCAAAACCTCATCTCTCTTTTACCATCCTGGGTGTGAGGCTTTGGCACTAGAACTACTGGACTAGCCCAAGGGCTATCTGAGGGTTCAATGACTCCCAACTCCAACATTTTCTGCACTTCAGTTTTTATGCAGTCTCTAACATGATCAGGCTGCCTGTAGATTTTACTCTTAACTGGCAGACTGTCCCCAGTGTCAACCTCATGGGTACACCAGTTGGTCTGACTGGGTGTCAGAGAAAACATATGTCTGAAAGACTGAAGAACCTGTTTACAGTCTTTCTGTTGATGCTCAGTGAGGCTGCCACAAAAGACAACACCATCTACTGACCCATCATCAGGATTCTGAGTGAGCAGGTCTGGGAGAGGGTCACTCTCTTCCTCCTGTCCCTCATCTATGGCCATGAGCAAGACATAGTCGACCTGGGACCCTGCCAATCAGGACCCCAGGCCTACTGCTCTCTCGTTAAAATGGATTCCATGTACCCTAGGTGCATTTCCAATTGGTACTGGACCACCCTATCAGACCCTGTAACTCAGGGCATGGGTGTACCCAGGGCTGCCAGGGGCTGCAGCATGTATTATGCCACTCCTGGCTGGCCTCCTAAATTTGACACAACTGGCTGCATGACAGCTGGGGCAAAGTCGTGTAATCACCCTTTGCTGTAGGTGTAGTATACCTATACCTAACCCTAAAATGGACACACGGATTCCTATCAGTCACTCCTATGGCAGGCCTTGACAATCCTGAAGGCAGAGTGCTTGGAATCGTGTGAGATGGTGCACTGGCATGAGCTGAGTCCGTCTGCAGCTTGCGGAACCAAGTCCTAATAGCTGTTCCATGATATCGCATACCATATACTCTTAAGTGCATTATAATCCTTGCGGTTAAATGCTAACTTTGGTATTGCTTTATCAAAACATGCGAGTAAGGTGTCATACGAATTGGAATACTAACCCCTCGCCAATTCTGGCGACGGGGTTAGCATTCCACCCTTCTAGAGGGACACGACATGTATGTAACTGTGAACCCCGGTTAAAGTTAACTGAAGCCTCAGCTCCACAAAATGGATGCTGCCACCACAGACACGAGTCTGACCCCCTGCAGCTGGGAGTCCTTCCAGCGAGGGGAGCCTGGACAAAGGGTTTCCTGTCAGGGGCGGTGCTAGCACCGTCCCAGACATGGTTTTGTGTATCCTGGGTAGGCAGGGCTTTACAGGAAGGTGACTTCTGAGTGGCACCCCGGTGCTCACTACGCATAGGCCGGTCTGAACCAGTTCCAGGGGCACACCAGCCCCTGGCCTGGGGAAGTCCGGCATGGCAGAGGGGTGTAACCACCCCCCACCTAGTCCCACCCATAGGCAGGACCTAGTCACCGGGTCAGCCTCCCTGCATCTCCACGATCTGCGTGGGGCCCTTCTGCCGTTTGCTGTGCACCGCGTTGTTTGGCTACTAGCCGGCTGGCTTGTGGCCTTCTGAACGACGCCCGACGACATCACTGCTGCTGGTCTGGTTGCTCCAGACTGGCCCTTGCTTCCTTCTTGAAGAGAGGCACCCCGGACCCTCCTGGTCCACTCCAGACGCCATTTTAGGTCCACCGCGTGGGCTTGAATTTGCCAAGGCTTTGTTGCCCAATCCTGGATCCAGCGACGCCGACAGCTTCTATCTTCGTGGGACAGCTCGATCCTCCTTCCTGGTCGCCGACAACGCCTCCTGGTCCGTGAGATCTCCGAGCCCAGCGTCACCCACACGCCTTGTCGAGGTGGCTACCATCCGGTGCCCTCCTGGTGCCCACTGACTACTGGCTAGTAGTCTCGAACTTGGTCCCCTCTGCTTTCAGGTGTCATCTTCCATCGATCCAGGCTTGGATCCACCGAACTTTCTTCACTGGTCGCCTGCCAGCAACTTCTTTCTTCCAGGCTCCTGGTCCGTCAACGAGGATTCCCGACGTCTTTTGAGTCCTATGCAGCTGCAGCCCCTGGGCTAGGTAACTTCGGCATTTCGGTGCCCCAGCATAGCCTCACTATCCAAGGGTCAGAATCTACTTTCGTTTTCTCCCTACCAGGTCGGGTTCGCCCGAGAACACTAACTTTGCAAATTCTAGCTACCATAGACTTTGTCCCGCATCTCGCCTGAGAGTGCACACACTGCACCCGAGTCCCCTGGGTCTCCTAGAAGTAATCTAACGATTCTATAGTCAAGACCTAGCGATTCCAAAGCCTATTAGTACTGTACTTACCTGCTAGTAATTTCGCATTCCACTTTTCTAGTATATGGTTTTCCGTGCCCCTCGGGCATTTGTATATACTGTGCTAACTTAAGTATTTTTGTAACAGTTTTGGTTTGTGCTTAGTACCCTGTCCTCATAAAGAGTACAGGGCTGTTGTGATCTTTAATAAATAACTGTTTATTTTCATAACACTTGTGTGGTGTCCTTTCACTTGGTGTTCAAGGGGTATATGTGGTATAACAGCTGGCTTAACACGCCCTCTCGAGTCTTTAGCCTTAGACTGCTCGTATCCACGCTACTAGGATAGCTGGTCTATAAGGTTGACTTACAACCAATCATCAATAAGGGTTGCTGGACTGATACATAGTGTTCACTAGAATAGTGACCACTGCATATCAGGCCACCTTCTCACATTGGTGAGCAGCGGTTGGGATTTGAGCTTGCTGTTGTTTTACCACACGTATCCTAAGAATATCTTGTTGAAAGATCACATAAGTACTGTTAGTACATATAACTAAGCTTAGAATACTCTGAGTTCTACTGAACCAGCTGTTGCAGCTCCTCAAGGCTTAGCACACCTTGGCTGCAACTCTTAGCAAGGGATCAGTAGGTAAACACATAGTGTAGGTAGGTGCATCACTTACACCACACTAGAATCAGCATGTCAGACAAAGGAGGAAACTCTGAGTATCCCCTTGTGTCAGTGGACCCTCCACAGGTCCTTACTTCAAAATATGCTGCTCTTAGCTTCCATGAGATGAGACATGTGTGTACCCTCAGGAAGCTAAAACAGGGGTCTAACCCCACAACCTCCTTTCTGATTGGTCTCTCTTAGAGGCTTATGATGCCAGTAGGGCTGGTAACCCAGACCCTTCTAATCCAGAGGGGAGTTTGCCCTCCTTACAGGGACCCTTTGATAGCCAGGACCATCCCCTCCAGGAAGCAGATGATGCTGAGGATGAGGACCAGTTGTCAGGGGATGAGGCAGATAAGGGACAGGTAGAAGTCAGTAGACTAACCAGGTCCAACTTAAGCAGACATGAGCTTGGTATTGGGGGACCCCTGGGCCCACTCTCAGGTCAGCTTAACATTGGGAATGGATGAGTTAGGTCTCTATCAAGAGGCTCTAACAGATCCCTTCGAACCAATGGCTCTCTCAACTCTTCTCACAGAGGGATGTCTTCCCCTAAGAGGAGAGTGTATGAAGCTGAAGAAAGGGCAATCAAACTGAGGATTGAAAGGGAAGAACTTGCCCTGGCCAAAGAGAGACTTGCCCTTGCTAGAGAGCAAGAATTATGTGGGCTACAGCCCACTGGTGGCAGCAATAAACCTAGCAATAGGGAAAGGAGTTTTGATACAAAGCACCTGAATAAGATAGTGCCCCCCTTTAAAGAAGGGGATGACATCCACAAATGGATTACTGCTTTGGAGAGAGCCTGCACTGTGCAGGGTGTTCCCCAAAGTCAGTGGGCAGCTATCTTGTGGCTCTCCTTTGATGGTAAAGGTAGAGATAAGCTCCTCACTACTAGAGTTGAGGATGCTAACAATTACCAAATCTTGAAGAATACACTGGTTGATGGGTTTGGTTTAACCACTGAACAATACAGGATGCTGTTCAGAGACACCCAGAAAACTCAGTCTCAAGATTGGACTGACTTTGTTGATTGTGCCACTAAGGCTTTTGAAGGCTGGCTACTGGGTAGTAAGGTTACTGATTTTAAAGGATTGTATAATCTAATAATGAGGGAGCAAATCTTAAATAATTGTCAGAACCAGTTATTACATCAGCACCTGGTAGACTCTGATCTGACCTCTCCACAGGAATTGGGTAAGAGGGCAGACAAATGGGTCAGAACCAGGGTTAGGCCTAAAAACCAGGGTGGTGACCAGAAAAAGGAATCAACCAAGCCTCAAGAGAAGGGTGGGGATAAATCCACAGAGAAGACTTCCCAAAGGCCCCAAAACTCCAACAAGGGTGGTGGGTCCCAGAACACTCCTTCAGAACAGAAGAAACCTTATTGCCATACCTGTAAACAGGTGGGTCATTACAAAAGTGATGCCAGTTGCCCTAAAAATGGTAATAAGGGAAATGTACCCCCAGGTAATACTCCTAAACCTCCTGTTACCACTAGTGGTAATCCCCCAGGTGGTGGGAGTGCCCCCAAGAATGTGGTGGGCATTACTTTGGGCAATCAGGAGGACTATGGCTTAGCCAGGTTCCCTGACCACACTCTTGTCTGTGAGACTGGCATGGGGTTTGCCAACTTCACTACTGGACCCCACATTTTGGGCAAGTATAGACAAGAAGTTTTAGTGAATGGTCAGAAAGTTGAGGCATTCAGAGACACAGGGGCCAGCCTCACCATGGTGAGTGACCATCTGGTCCCCTCTGCTCAACTGACCCCTGGTTTTACTTATCAGGTGACAGACATTCATGGAGTGAAAAGAAGGCATCCCATGGCAGTAGTCAAGCTCAGCTGGGGTAATGTCACAGGGCCCATGAGAGTGGCAGTGACCGATAACCTACCTGTAGATTGCTTACTGGGGAATGACCTGGAACTCTCAGCATGGGCTGAGGTGGAGCAAGAAACTCACTCCAGAATGATAGGCCTATCCAGACAGGTTAGTGGGGCAGTAATGGCTACAGCCCCAGTCCAAGCACCATTCCTTCCTGAAAAGGTTGGAAGGGCAGTGGTAGCCACTGCCCAGGCTCAGACAGACTTTCCAGAACAGGATAGGAGGGCTGTGACAGTCACAGCCCAAACACAAACTGAGTGCCCTCCTGAAAAGGTTGGCAAGGTTGAAATGGTCTCAGCCTCTACTCAAACAGATAGTGAGGTTGTGAAGCCTGAAACAATGGATCACTCCACTCAGACAGAGAGCATTGAGTTGAGGAGGAAGAAGAGTCTTCCCCCTCCCAGACACTAGGTGAGAGCCAGCCTCCCCAGGGAACTGACTCTACCCCTGTTGAAGGAACTGCCCCAGAGGTAGTCAGTCCTAGCCTGGCAGAGCCCCTGATGGTAGTGGACCCTTCCCAGGTGGGACCCAGTCTGGAGCAGGTAACCTGCACCTCTCTACCCTGCCTCAGTCAGCCCAGGGCTGAAGAGATCAGGGAGGCCAGTGGTGGACCCAAAAGGGCCCCCTGTCCAAAAGAACCCCTTAATCAGCAGATTAGGATCACTGAAGCTGGTAAACCTGGCCAAGTGAAAATAGAACAGACTCCTGAGGGATCCCCCTTAAAAGTAGTTAGGGAACTCCCACAGCTGGACACTGTTGGGCACAGCCAAACATGGGGCCTAAAAACCCCAGACCTGACCTGTCCCTCCAGTAAGCCAAACAGAGGGACTCAGCCTCCAGCTTTAGGTAGCCAGAGGCTGACCCTGAGAGCTCAGTGCATCTCAGCTAAAGAAAGAAAGGCACACATGATGAATGGTGATTGGAGGAAGTTGAGCCCAAAGGTAGAGGAGCCTCACTTCAGTACTCCATCCCAGCATCAGCCTTCTTCTTTCCCAAGACACACCAGAGACAGAGATTCCCTATGGTGGAGACCCTCAGATACCCTTAGGGTGAGGGGTTGCCTAGTGGACCATGACACAGGGGGAAACCAAGCCAGAGCTGGTCCTTCCTTATATGGCCACTTAGGTAATAGAGGCTTACCTGGACAAGGATAGCCTTATCTCCTTTCGTTTGGGGGGGGGTTGTGTAGGAAGGTACCTCCTGACTATGGTTGCCCCCAACTTTTTGCCCTGTGTTTTAGCTGGTTTTGGACATAGTCGACCTGGGACCCTGCCAATCAGGACCCCAGGCCTACTGCTCTCTCGTTAAAATGGATTCCATGTACCCTAGGTGCATTTCCAATTGGTACTGGACCACCCTATCAGACCCTGTAACTCAGGGCATGGGTGTACCCAGGGCTGCCAGGGGCTGCAGCATGTATTATGCCACCCCTGGCTGGCCTCCTAAATTTGACACAACTGGCTGCATGACAGCTGGGGCAAAGTCGTGTAATCACCCTTTGCTGTAGGTGTAGTATACCTATACCTAACCCTAAAATGGACACACGGATTCCTATCAGTCACTCCTATGGCAGGCCTTGACAATCCTGAAGGCAGAGTGCTTGGAATCGTGTGAGATGGTGCTCTGGCATGAGCTGAGCCCGTCTGCAGCTTGCGGAACCAAGTCCTAATAGCTGTTCCATGATATCGCATACCATATACTCATAAGTGCATTATAATCCTCGCGGTTAAATGCTAACTTTGGTATTGCTTTATCAAAACATGTCGAGTAAGGTGTCATACGAATTGGAATACTAACCCCTCGCCAATTCTGGCGACGGGGTTAGCATTCCACCCTTCTAGAGGGACACGACATGTATGTAACTGTGAACCCCGGTTAAAGTTAACTGAAGCCTCAGCTCCACAAAATGGATGCTGCCACCACAGACACGAGTCTGACCCCCTGCAGCTGGGAGTCCTTCCAGCGAGGGGAGCCTGGACAAAGGGTTTCCTGTCAGGGGCGGTGCTAGCACCGTTCCAGACATGGTTTTGTGTATCCTGGGTAGGCAGGGCTTTACAGGAAGGTGACTGCTGAGTGGCACCCCGGTGCTCACTACGCATAGGCCGGTCTGAACCAGTTCCAGGGGCACACCAGCCCCTGGCCTGGGGAAGTCCGGCATGGCAGAGGGGTGTAACCACCCCCCACCTAGTCCCACCCATAGGCAGGACCTAGTCACCGGGTCAGCCCCCTTTTTTAGTATAAAGATGGGAGCGGGCCCCCTGTTCAAATTAGATCATCTTTGGAATCAAGACACGACTTTCTGCGAAAGGACTTCAAGATTTCCTTCTTCAAGATTCTCCCTTGTGGCTAAGGAGTAGTCACCCTGCATCCGCAGGCACCATCCTAAAGAACACTGCGGTCTGCTGCAAGTCCTTCATCACGAATCCGACGACCCAGCTCGACGAGACCCGGCTTCCCTGGCACCTCTGACCTCTACTCACCTCTACAGCCAAGCTGAGAACCGTGAGTGCGACGAGACCTCGAGGGACCGACGATCGCCAAGACTGCACGACATCTTTACTGCAAGCCCACCGTGTCCTCCACGGGTGAGTGCTTTGGGGTCCGAGAAGCCCCGACCCTGCACAGCTCCAGCACCCAAGATCAGCCTCCCTGCATCTCCACGATCTGCGTGGGGCCCTTCTGCCGTTTGCTGTGCACCGCGTTGTTTGGCTACTAGCCGGCTGGCTTGTGGCCTTCTGAACGACGCCCGACGACATCACTGCTGCTGGTCTGGTTGCTCCAGACTGGCCCTTGCTTCCTTCTTGAAGAGAGGCACCCCGGACCCTCCTGGTCCACTCCAGACGCCATTTTAGGTCCACCGCGTGGGCTTGAATTTGCCAAGGCTTTGTTGCCCAATCCTGGGTCCAGCGACGCCGACAGCTTCTATCTTCGTGGGACAGCTGGATCCTCCTTCCTGGTCGCCGACAACGCCTCCTGGTCCGTGAGATCTCCGAGCCCAGCGTCACCCACACGCCTTGTCGAGGTGGCTACCATCCGGTGCCCTCCTGGTGCCCACTGACTACTGGCTAGTAGTCTCGAACTTGGTCCCCTCTGCTTTCAGGTGTCATCTTCCATCGATCCAGGCTTGGATCCACCGAACTTTCTTCACTGGTCGCCTGCCAGCAACTTCTTTCTTCCAGGCTCCTGGTCCGTCAACGAGGATTCCCGACGTCTTTTGAGTCCTATGCAGCTGCAGCCCCTGGGCTAGGTAACTTCGGCATTTCGGTGCCCCAGCATAGCCTCACTATCCAAGGGTCAGAATCTACTTTCGTTTTCTCCCTACCAGGTCGGGTTCGCCCGAGAACACTAACTTTGCAAATTCTAGCTACCATAGACTTTGTCCCGCATCTCGCGTGAGAGTGCACACACTGCACCCGAGTCCCCTGGGTCTCCTAGAAGTAATCTAACGATTCTATAGTCAAGACCTAGCGATTCCAAAGCCTATTAGTACTGTACTTACCTGCTAGTAATTTCGCATTCCACTTTTCTAGTATATGGTTTTCCGTGCCCCTCGGGCATTTGTATATACTGTGCTAACTTAAGTATTTTTGTAAGAGTTTTGGTTTGTGCTTAGTACCCTGTCCTCATAAAGAGTACAGGGCTGTTGTGATCTTTAATAAATAACTGTTTATTTTCATAACACTTGTGTGGTGTCCTTTCACTTGGTGTTCAAGGGGTATATGTGGTATAACAGCTGGCTTAACACGCCCTCTCGAGTCTTTAGCCTTAGACTGCTCGTATCCACGCTACTAGGATAGCTGGTCTATAAGGTTGACTTACAACCAATCATCAATAAGGGTTGCTGGACTGATACATAGTGTTCACTAGAATAGTGACCACTGCATATCAGGCCACCTTCTCACAGCAAGTGGCACCCCGGTGCTCACTATGCATAGGCCGGCTAGAACCAGTTCCAGGGGCTCACAGCCCCTGAGCTGGGGACAGCCCGGCATGGGAGAGGGGTGTAACCACCGCCCTTCCTGGTCCCACCCCTAGGGCAGGAACTAGTCGCGTACCCACCCCTTTCTTTAGGATAAAGGCAGGAGCGGGGACCCCTTCCAAATTAGATCATCTTTGAATCAAGAACTACTTTCTACGAAAGGAAACTCAAGACTCTTCTCAAGATTTCTCCCTTGTGGCTAAGGAGTAGTCACCCTGCACCCGCAGGCACCATCAAGAACACTGCGGTTTGCTGCACGTCCTTCCTCCGGAATCCGACTGACCAGCACGACGAGACCCGGCTTCCCTGGCACCTCTGACCTCTACCTACCTCTACAGCTAAGCTGAGAACCGTAGGTGCGACGAGACCTCGAGGGACCGGCCATCATCAGAACTGCACAACTTCTTTCCAGCACGACCGCCGAGGGATCCTCTGGTGAGTGCTTTGGGGTCCGAGAAGCCCCGACCCTGAGCAGCTCCAGCACCGAAGTCCAGCCCCCCAGCATCTCCACAATCTGCGTGGGGCCCTTCTGCTTTTTGCTGCTCACCGCGTTGTCTGGCTACTAGCCCGCTGGCTTTTGGCCTTCCCGACGACGATCAATGACGACAACACTGCTGGTCTGGTTGCTCCAGACTGGCCCTTGCTCCCTTCCAAAAGAGGAGCACCCCGGACCCTCCTGGTCGACTCCAGACGCCATTTTAGGTCCACCGCGTGGGCTTGAATTTGCCAAGACTTGTTGCCCCAATCCTGGGTCCCGCGACGTCGACAGCATCAACCATCGAGGGACAGCTCGCACCTCCATCCTGGTCGCCGACAACGCCTCCTGGTCCGTGAGACTGCAGAGCCCAGCGTCGTCCACTCACCTGGTCGAGGTGACTTCGCCCGGTGCCATCCTGGTGCCCATACAATCACTGGCTAGTGATTAAGAACTTGGTCCCCTCTGCTTTCAGGTGTCATCCATCTTCGATCCAGGCTTGGATCACTCGAACAATCTTCACTGGTCGCCTGCCAGCAACTTCTTTCTTCAGGCTCCCTAGACTGCAACGAGGATTCCCGACGTCTTTCCAGACCTATGCATCCGCAGCCCCTGGGCTAGGTAACTTCGGCATTTCGGTGCCCCAGCATAGCCTCACTATCCAAGGATCCAGATCCACTTTCGTTTTCAGCCTACCTAGTCGGATTCGTCCGATATCCTTAACTTTGCCTTTACTAGCCTCCATAGACTTTGTCCCGCATCCCGCGTGAGAGTGCACACTCTGCACCCGAGTCCCCTAGGCCTCCTGCTTGTAATCTGAAGGTTCAGTAGTCAAGTCCTAGCGATTCCGAAGCCTATTAGTCCAGTACTTACCTGCTAGTAATTTCGCATTCCACTTTCATAGTATATGGTTTTTCGTGCCCCTCGGGCATTTGTGTAAATTGTGCAACTTAAAGTATTTTCGAAAGAGTTTTGTTGTGTGCTTAGTACCCTGTCCTCATAAAGAGTACAGGGCTGTTGTGATCTAAATAAATAACTGTTTATTTTCATAACACTTGTGTGGTGTCCTTTCACTTGGTGTTCAAGGGGTATATGTGATGGTAAAACAGCTGGCTTAACACGCCCTCTAGAGTTTTAGCCTAAGACTGCTCGTATCCATGCTACTAGGATAGCTGGTGTAGGAAGGTACATCCTGACTATGGTTGCCCCCAACTTTTTTGCCCTGTGTTTTAGCTGGTTTTGGACATAGTCGACCTGGGGCCCTGCCAATCAGGACCCCAGGCCTACTGCTCTCTCTGTAAAATGGATTCCATGTACCCTAGGTACATTTCCAATTGGTACTGGGCCACCCTATCAGACCCTGTAACTCAGGGCATGGGTGTACCCAGGGCTGCCAGGGGCTGCAGCATGTATTATGCCACCCCTGGCTGGCCTCCTAAATTTGACACAACTGGCTGCATGACAGCTGGGGCAAAGTCGTGTAATCACCCTTTGCTGTAGGTGTAGTATACCTATACCTAACCCTAAAATGGACACACAGATTCCTATCAGTCACTCCTATGGCAGGCCTTGACAATCCTGAAGGCAGAGTGCTTGGAATCGTGTGAGATGGTGCTCTGGCATGAGCTGAGCCTGTCTGCAGCTTGCGGAACCAAGTCCTGATAGCTGTTCCATGATATCGCATACCATATACTCTTAAGTGCATTATAATCCTCGCGGTTAAATGCTATCTTTGGTATTGCTTTATCAAAACATGTCGAGTAAGGTGTCATACGAATTGGAATACTAACCCCTCGCCAATTCTGGCGACGGGGTTAGCATTCCACCCTTCTAGAGGGACACGACATGTATGTAACTGTGAACCCCGGTTAAAGTTAACTAAAGCCTCAGCTCCACAAAATGGATGCTGCCACCACAGACACGAGTCTGACCCCCTGCAGCTGGGAGTCCTTCCAGCGAGGGGAGCCTGGACAAAGGGTTTCCTGTCCGGGGCGGTGCTAGCACCGTCCCAGACATGGTTTTGTGTATCCTGGGTAGGCAGGGCTTTACAGGAAGGTGACTGCTGAGTGGCACCCCGGTGCTCACTACGCATAGGCCGGTCTGAACCAGTTCCAGGGGCACACCAGCCCCTGGCCTGGGGAAGTCCGGCATGGCAGAGGGGTGTAACCACCCCCCACCTAGTCCCACCCATAGGCAGGACCTAGTCACCGGGTCAGCCCCCTTTTTTAGTATAAAGATGGGAGCGGGCCCCCTGTTCAAATTAGATCATCTTTGGAATCAAGACACGACTTTCTGCGAAAGGACTTCACGATTTCTTCATCAAGATTCTCCCTTGTGGCTAAGGAGTAGTCACCCTGCATCCGCAGGCACCATCCTAAAGAACACTGCGGTCTGCTGCAAGTCCTTCATCACAAATCCGACGACCCAGCTCGACGAGACCCGGCTTCCCTGGCACCTCTGACCTCTACTCACCTCTACAGCAAAGCTGAGAACCATGAGTGCGACGAGACCTCGAGGGACCGACGATCGCCAAGACTGCACGACATCTTTACTGCAAGCCCACCGTGTCCTCCACGGGTGAGTGCTTTGGGGTCCGAGAAGCCCCGACCCTGCGCAGCTCCAGCACCCAAGATCAGCCCCCCTGCATCTCCACGATCTGCGTGGGGCCCTTCTGCTGTTTGCTGTGTACCGCGTTGTTTGGCTACTAGCCGGCTGGCTTGTGGCCTTCTGAACGACGCCCGACGACATCACTGCTGCTGGTCTGGTTGCTCCAGACTGGCCCTTGCTTCCTTCTTGAAGAGAGGCACCCCGGACCCTCCTGGTCCACTCCAGACGCCATTTTAGGTCCACCGCGTGGGCTTGAATTTGCCAAGGCTTTGTTGCCCAATCCTGGGTCCAGCGACGCCGACAGCTTCTATCTTCGTGGGACAGCTCGATCCTCCTTCCTGGTCGCCGACAACGCCTCCTGGTCCGTGAGATCTCCGAGCCCAGCGTCACCCACACGCCTTGTCGAGGTGGCTACCATCCGGTGCCCTCCTGGTGCCCACTGACTACTGGCTAGTAGTCTCGAACTTGGTCCCCTCTGCTTTCAGGTGTCATCTTCCATCGATCCAGGCTTGGATCCACCGAACTTTCTTCACTGGTCGCCTGCCAGCAACTTCTTTCTTCCAGGCTCCTAGTCCGTCAACGAGGATTCCCGACGTCTTTTGAGTCCTATGCAGCTGCAGCCCCTGGGCTAGGTAACTTCGGCATTTCGGTGCCCCAGCATAGCCTCACTATCAAAGGGTCAGAATCTACTTTCGTTTTCTCCCTACCAGGTCGGGTTCGCCCGAGAACACTAACTTTGCAAATTCTAGCTACCATAGACTTTGTCCCGCATCTCGCGTGAGAGTGCACACACTGCACCCGAGTCCCCTGGGTCTCCTAGAAGTAATCTAACGATTCTATAGTCAAGTCCTAGCGATTCCAAAGGCTATTAGTACTGTACTTACCTGCTAGTAATTTTGCATTCCACTTTTCTAGTATATGGTCTTCCGTGCCCCTCGGGCATTTGTATATACTGTGCTAACTTAAGTATTTTTGTAAGAGTTTTGGTTTGTGCTTAGTACCCTGTCCTCATAAAGAGTACAGGGCTGTTGTGATCTTTAATAAATAACTGTTTATTTTCATAACACTTGTGTGGTGTCCTTTCACTTGGTGTTCAAGGGGTATATGTGGTATAACAGCTGGCTTAACACGCCCTCTCGAGTCTTTAGCCTTAGACTGCTCGTATCCACGCTACTAGGATAGCTGGTCTATAAGGTTGACTTACAACCAATCATCAATAAGGGTTGCTGGACTGATACATAGTGTTCACTAGAATAGTGAGCACTGCATATCAGGCCACCTTCTCACATTGGTGAGCAGCGGGTGGGATTTGAGCTTGCTGTTGTTTACCACACGTATCCTAAGAATATCTTGTTGAAAGATCACATAAGTACTGTTAGTACATATAACTAAGCTTAGAATACTCTGAGTTCTACTGAACCAGCTGTTGCAGCTCCTCAAGGCTTAGCACACCTTGGCTGCAACTCTTAGCAAGGGATCAGTAGGTAAACACATAGTGTAGGTAGGTGCATCACTTACACCACACTAGAATCAGCATGTCAGACAAAGGAGGAAACTCTGAGTATCCCCTTGTGTCAGTGGACCCTCCACAGGTCCTTACTTCAAAATATGCTGCTCTTAGCTTCCATGAGATGAGACAAGTGTGTACTCTCAGGAAACTAAAACAGGGGTCTAACCCCACCACTTCCTTTCTGATTGGTCTCTTAGAGGCTTATGATACCAGTAGGGCTGGTAACCCAGACCCTTCTAATCCAGAAGGAAGTTTGCCCTCCTTACAGGGACCCTTTGATAGCCAGGAACATCCCCTCCAGGAAGCAGATGATGCTGAGGATGAGGATGATGACCAGTTGTCAGGGGATGAGGCAGATAAGGGACAGGTAGAAGTCAGTAGACTAACCAGGTCCAACTTAAGCAGACATGAGATTGGTACTAGGGGACCCCTGGGCCCACTCTCAGGTCAGCTTAACATTGAGAATGGACGAGTTAGGTCTCTATCAAGAGGCTCTAACAGATCCTTTCGAACCAATGGCTCTCTCAATTCTTCTCACAGAGGGATGTCTTCCCCTAAGAGGAGAGTGTATGAAGCTGAAGAAAGGGCAATCAAACTGAGTATTGAAAGGGAAGAACTTGCCCTGGCCAAAGAGAGACTTGCCCTTGCTAGAGAGCAAGAATTATGTGGGCTACAGCCCACTGGTGGCAGCAATAAACCTAGCAATAGGGAAAGGAGTTTTGATACAAAGCACCTGAATAAGATAGTGCCCCCCTTTAAAGAAGGGGATGACATCCACAAATGGATTACTGCTTTGGAGAGAGCCTGCACTGTGCAGGGTGTTCCCCAAAGTCAGTGGGCAGCTATCTTGTGGCTCTCCTTTGATGGTAAAGGTAGAGATAAGCTCCTCACCACAAGGGTGGAGGATGCTAACAATTACAAAATCTTGAAGAATACACTGGTTGATGGGTTTGGTTTAACCACTGAACAATACAGGATGCTGTTCAGAGACACCCAGAAAACTCAGTCTCAAGATTGGACTGACTTTGTTGATTGTGCCACTAAGGCTTTTGAAGGCTGGCTACTGGGTAGTAAGGTTACTGATTTTAAAGGATTGTATAATCTAATTATGAGGGAGCAAATCTTAAATAATTGTCAGAACCAGCTATTACATCAGCACCTGGTAGACTCTGATTTGACCTCTCCACAGGAATTGGGTAAGAGGGCAGACAAATGGGTCAGAACCAGGGTTAGGCCTAAAAACCAGGGTGGTGACCAGAAAAAGGAATCAACCAAGCCTCAAGAGAAGGGTGGGGATAAATCCACAGAGAAGACTTCCCAAGGGCCCCAAAACTCCAACAAGGGTGGTGGGTCCCAGAACACTCCTTCAGAACAGAAGAAGCCCTATTGCCATACCTGTAAACAGGTGGGTCATTACAAAAGTGATGCCAGTTGCCCTAAAAATGGTAATAAGGGAAATATACCCCCAGGTAATACTCCTAAACCTCCTGTTACCACTAGTGGTAATCCCCCAGGTGGTGGGAGTGCCCCCAAGAATGTGGTGGGCATTACTTTGGGCAATCAGGAGGACTATGGCCTAGCCAGGTTCCCTGACCACACTCTTGTCTGTGAGACTGGCATGGGGTTTGCCAACTTCACTACTGGACCCCACATTTTGGGAAAGTATAGACAAGAAGTTTTAGTGAATGGTCAGAAAGTTGAGGCATTCAGAGACACAGGGGCCAGCCTCACCATGGTGAGTGACCATCTGGTCCCCTCTGCTCAACTGACCCCTGGTTTTACTTATCAGGTGACAGACATTCATGGAATGAAGAGAAGGCATCCCATGGCAGTAGTCAAGCTCAGCTGGGGTAATGTCACAGGGCCCATGAGAGTGGCAGTGACAGATAACCTACCTGTAGATTGCTTACTGGGGAATGACCTGGAACTCTCAGCCTGGGCTGAGGTGGAGCAAGAAACTCACTCCAGAATGATAGGCCTATCCAGACAGGTTAGTGGGGCAGTAATAGCTACAGCCCCAGTCCAAGCACCATTCCTCCCTGAAAAGGTTGGAAGGGCAGTGGTAGCCACTGCCCAGGCTCAGACAGACTTTCCAGAACAGGATAGGAGGGCTGTGACAGTCACAGCCCAAACACGAACTGAGTGCCCTCCTGAAAAGGTTGGCAAGGTTGAAATGGTCTCAGCCTCTACTCAAACAGATAGTGAGGTTGTGAAGCCTGAAACAATGGATCACTCCACTCAAACAGAGAGCATTGAGGAGGAAGAAGAGTCTTCCCCCTCCCAGACACTAAGTGAGAGCCAGCCTCCTCAGGGAACTGACTCTACCCCTGTTGAAGGAACTGCCCCAGAGGTAGTCAGGCCTAGCCTGGCAGAGCCCCTGATGGCAGTGGACCCATCCCAGGTGGGACCCAGTCTGGAGCAGGTAACCTGCACCTCTCTACCCTGTCTCAGTCAGCCCAGGGCTGAAGAGATCAGGGAGGCCAGCGGTGGACCCGAAAGGGCCCCCTGTCCAAAAGAACCCCTTAATCAACAGATTAGGATCACTGAAGCTGGTAAACCTAGCCAAGTGAAAATAAGTCAGACTCCTGAGGGATCCCCCTCAAAAGTAGTTAGGGACCTCCCACAGCTGGACACTGTTGGGCACAGCCAAACATGGGGCCTAAAAACCCCAGACCTGACCTGTCCCTCCAGTAAGCCAAACAGAGGGACTCAGCCTCCAGCTTTAGGTAGCCAGAGGCTGACCCTGAGAGCTCAGTGCATCTCAGCTAAAGAAAGAAAGGCACACATGATGGATGGTGATTGGAGGAAGTTGAGCCCAAAGGTAGAGGAGCCTCACTTCAGTACTCCATCCCAGCATCAGCCTTTTACTTTCCCAAAACACACCAGAGACAGAGATTCCCTATGGTGGAGACCCTCAGATACCCTTAGGGTGAGGGGTTGCCTAGTGGACCATGACACAGGGGGAAACCAAGCCAGAGCTGGTCCTTCCTTATATGGCCACTTAGGTAATAGAGGCTTACCTGGACAAGGATAGCCTTATCTCCTTTCGTTTGGGGGGGGGGTTGTGTAGGAAGGTACATCCTGACTATGGTTGCCCCCAACTTTTTTGCCCTGTGTTTTAGCTGGTTTTGGACATAGTCGATCTGGGGCCCTGCCAATCAGGACCCCAGGCCTACTGCTCTCTCTGTAAAATGGATTCCATGTACCCTAGGTACATTTCCAATTGGTACTGGGCCACCCTATCAGACCCTGTAACTCAGGGCATGGGTGTACCCAGGGCTGCCAGGGGCTGCAGCATGTATTATGCCACCCCTGGCTGGCCTCCTAAATTTGACACAACTGGCTGCATGACAGCTGGGGCAAAGTCGTGTAATCACCCTTTGCTGTAGGTGTAGTATACCTATACCTAACCCTAAAATGGACACACAGATTCCTTTCAGTCACTCCTATGGCAGGCCTTGACAATCCTGAAGGCAGAGTGCTTGGAATCGTGTGAGATGGTGCTCTGGCATGAGCTGAGCCTGTCTGCAGCTTGCGGAACCAAGTCCTGATAGCTGTTCCATGATATCGCATACCATATACTCTTAAGTGCATTATAATCCTTGCGGTTAAATGCTATCTTTGGTATTGCTTTATCAAAACATGTCGAGTAAGGTGTCATACGAATTGGAATACTAACCCCTCGCCAATTCTGGCGACGGGGTTAGCATTCCACCCTTCTAGAGGGACACGACATGTATGTAACTGTGAACCCCGGTTAAAGTTAACTAAAGCCTCAGCTCCACAAAATGGATGCTGCCACCACAGACACGAGTCTGACCCCCTGCAGCTGGGAGTCCTTCCAGCGAGGGGAGCCTGGACAAAGGGTTTCCTGTCCGGGGCGGTGCTAGCACCGTCCCAGACATGGTTTTGTGTATCCTGGGTAGGCAGGGCTTTACAGGAAGGTGACTGCTGAGTGGCACCCCGGTGCTCACTACGCATAGGCCGGTCTGAACCAGTTCCAGGGGCACACCAGCCCCTGGCCTGGGGAAGTCCGGCATGGCAGAGGGGTGTAACCACCCCCCACCTAGTCCCACCCATAGGCAGGACCTAGTCACCGGGTCAGCCCCCTTTTTTAGTATAAAGATGGGAGCGGGCCCCCTGTTCAAATTAGATCATCTTTGGAATCAAGACACGACTTTCTGCGAAAGGACTTCACGATTTCTTCATCAAGATTCTCCCTTGTGGCTAAGGAGTAGTCAACCTGCATCCGCAGGCACCATCCTAAAGAACACTGCGGTCTGCTGCAAGTCCTTCATCACGAATCCGACGACCCAGCTCGACGAGACCCGGCTTCCCTGGCACCTCTGACCTCTACTCACCTCTACAGCAAAGCTGAGAACCGTGAGTGCGACGAGACCTCGAGGGACCGACGATCGCCAAGACTGCACGACATCTTTACTGCAAGCCCACCGTGTCCTCCACGGGTGAGTGCTTTGGGGTCCGAGAAGCCCCGACCCTGCGCAGCTCCAGCACCCGAGATCAGCCCCCCTGCATCTCCACGATCTGCGTGGGGCCCTTCTGCTGTTTGCTGTGTACCGCGTTGTTTGGCTACTAGCCGGCTGGCTTGTGGCCTTCTGAACGACGCCCGACGACATCACTGCTGCTGGTCTGGTTGCTCCAGACTGGCCCTTGCTTCCTTCTTGAAGAGAGGCACCCCGGACCCTCCTGGTCCACTCCAGACGCCATTTTAGGTCCACCGCGTGGGCTTGAATTTGCCAAGGCTTTGTTGCCCAATCCTGGGTCCAGTGACGCCGACAGCTTCTATCTTCGTGGGACAGCTCGATCCTCCTTCCTGGTCGCCGACAACGCCTCCTGGTCCGTGAGATCTCCGAGCCCAGCGTCACCCACACGCCTTGTCGAGGTGGCTACCATCCGGTGCCCTCCTGGTGCCCACTGACTACTGGCTAGTAGTCTCGAACTTGGTCCCCTCTGCTTTCAGGTGTCATCTTCCATCGATCCAGGCTTGGATCCACCGAACTTTCTTCACTGGTCGCCTGCCAGCAACTTCTTTCTTCCAGGCTCCTGGTCCGTCAACGAGGATTCCCGACGTCTTTTGAGTCCTATGCAGCTGCAGCCCCTGGGCTAGGTAACTTCGGCATTTCGGTGCCCCAGCATAGCCTCACTATCAAAGGGTCAGAATCTACTTTCGTTTTCTCCCTACCAGGTCGGGTTCGCCTGAGAACACTAACTTTGCAAATTCTAGCTACCATAGACTTTGTCCCGCATCTCGCGTGAGAGTGCACACACTGCACCCGAGTCCCCTGGGTCTCCTAGAAGTAATCTAACGATTCTATAGTCAAGTCCTAGCGATTCCAAAGGCTATTAGTACTGTACTTACCTGCTAGTAATTTCGCATTCCACTTTTCTAGTATATGGTCTTCCGTGCCCCTCGGGCATTTGTATATACTGTGCTAACTTAAGTATTTTTGTAAGAGTTTTGGTTTGTGCTTAGTACCCTGTCCTCATAAAGAGTACAGGGCTGTTGTGATCTTTAATAAATAACTGTTTATTTTCATAACACTTGTGTGGTGTCCTTTCACTTGGTGTTCAAGGGGTATATGTGGTATAACAGCTGGCTTAACACGCCCTCTCGAGTCTTTAGCCTTAGACTGCTCGTATCCACGCTACTAGGATAGCTGGTCTATAAGGTTGACTTACAACCAATCATCAATAAGGGTTGCTGGACTGATACATAGTGTTCACTAGAATAGTGAGCACTGCATATCAGGCCACCTTCTCACAGCTGGTCTATAAGGTTGACTTACAACCAATCATAAATAAGGGTTGTTTGGACTGATACAAAGTGCTCACTAGAATAGTGAACATTATATATCAGGCAAACTTCTCATACCAACGACATGGCAAAGTACCCGGGAAGGTCTCCACGGGTCCCCGGCAGATCTTCCCCGGTCGTCCGGGGCACCCATCTCCAGGAGGCCAACGGCATGGCAAAGTACCCGGGAAGGGCTCCACGGGTCCCAGGCAGCCCTCCCCCGGGCGTCAGGGGCTCCCACCTCCAGGCCGACAGCATGTCAAAGTGCCCAGGATGGGCTCCACGGGTACTGGGCATTCCTCCCCCGGGAGTCCGGGGCTCCCATCTCCAGGCCAAAGTGCATGGTCGAGTACCCAGGACGGGCTCCGCGGGTCCCGGGCATTCCTCCCCCAGGCGTCTGGGCCCGAGAGCTCCGGTGGTCCACCCCCCCGCGCCTGAGGCCCAGCCGGGGTCCCTGAGCCCTGCCTTGCGTGGGCAGGCAGGCAGGCAGGCAGGCAGGAACCCTACCGCGAAGGCTTGGGTGGGGAGCTGGGAGTCCTTTCGATCCCGGCCATCTGGTCGCACGTTTCCACTCGGCCATCTAGTCGCACGCAATGCTTTCCAATGGGGCGATCTTCCCTGGAAGTCCCGATGAGGTGCCATTTGCCTCCCGGATCCCAGCGAGGGCTCCAGGAGGTCGGGTACTTTCACGCCTTGGGTCCCCTGTCACCTCGAGTGCACAGATTACAAGAAAGGGGGGTAATTTTCCTCCGGATTAGTAGGGACAGGGTACGCTGCGACACCCCTCCCAGGCTGGTGGTTCTCTGCCAGGGGGGATCAGATTGATGATGCCTGGGCAACACCTCCCTAGGCCACCTGGGGCTCCCTTCTCCAGGCCGACGGCAGGTCAGAGTGCCCAGGACGGGCTCCACGGGTCCCGGTCGTCAGGGGCTCCCTTCCCCGGGCCAACGGCTTGTCAGAGTGCCCAGGACGGGCTCCACGGGTCCCGGGCAGTCTTCCCCCGGGCGTCCGGGGCTCCCTTCCACGGGCCAACGGCATGTCAGAGTGCCCAGGACGGGCTCCATGGGTCCCGGGCAGTCCTCCCCTGGGTGTCCGGCGCTCCCTTCTCCAGGCCGATGGCAGGTCAGAGTGACCAGGACGGGCTCCACGGGTCCCGGGCAGTCCTCTCCCGGGCGTATGTGGTTGTCCGACAGATTCGGGCGGATGTGCTTTTACGAACCGGATCGGAATCCGCCCAAATAATAATAATAATAATAATAATCCACATTTGTAAAGCGCACAATCACCCGTAAGGGTCGCTAGGGGCCGTCGGGAAGATTAAGCAAGCTATTGCCCAGAGTCACATGGTGCTGGGCTAATCTGCCGCCGGTGCCGGGGATCGAACCGTGATCCCCAGATTCCGGAGTCAGCCGCCCTAGCCGCGGCGCCAGCTATTCCTTAGAGTCACATGGTGCTGGGCTAATCTGCCGCCGGTGCCGGGGATCCAACCGTGATCTCCAGATTCCGGAGTCAGCCGCCCTAGCCGCGGCGCCAGCTATTGCCCAGAGTCACATGGTGCTGGGCTTTTCTGCCGCCGGCGATCGAACCGTGATCTCCAGATTCCGGAGTCAGCCGCCCTAGCCGCGGCGCCAGCTATTTCCCAGAGTCACATGGTGCTGGGCTTTTCTGCCGCCGGCGCCGGGGATCGAACCGTGATCTCCAGATTCCGGAGTCAGCCGCCCTAGCCGCGGCGTCAGCTATTTCCCAGAGTCACATGGTGCTGGGCTTTTCTGCCGCCAGCGCCGGGGATCAAACCGTGATCTCCAGATTCCGGAGTCAGCCGCCCTAGCCGCGGCATCAGCTATTGCCCAGAGTCACATGGTGCTGGGCTAATCTGCCGCCGGTGCCGGGGATCGAACCGTGATCCCCAGATTCCGGAGTCAGCCGCCCTAGCCGCGGCGCCAGCTATTGCCCAGAGTCACATGGTGCTGGGCTAATCTGCCGCCGGTGCCGGGGATCGAACCGTGATCCCCAGATGGGGACATCCCAAAAATCTGGCATGGATACGGCCCGCCAGGACAGGTTTGGACACCCCTGATATAGAGGCAGTCAACGCGAAATCTGCTGGGTTCGATTCCGATCCGTGTCAGAAGGTCCGTACGAATCTGTCGGGCATGGGAGTCCGTACAACAGGGGTGTCCAAACCTGTCCTGGCGGGCCGTATCCATGCCAGATTTTTGGGAAATCCCCATCTGGTGATCACGGTTCGATCCCCGGCGCCGGCGGCAGATCAGAGTGCCCAGGACGGCCTCCATGCGTCCCGGGCCTTCGTCCCCCGGGCGTCCGGGGCTCCACCCAGGCTGACGGCATGGCAGAGTGCCTGGGTTGGGCATCCATGGTTTTCAGGGTGGTCCTCCCCTGGGTGTCAGAGCGCTCCAGGCCGACAGCATGGAAAAGTGCCCAGGACGGGCTCCATGGGTCCCGGGCAGTCCTATCCCCTGGGCGTACGTGGTTGTCCGACATTCGGTTGGATGTGCTTTTACGTACCGGATCGGAATCGGCCCCAATAAAATCGTACGTAAAGTATATAGCAAGTCAACCTGAAATCTGCTGGGTCAGAATGGGCTCGATTCCGATCCGTGTCGGAAGGTTAGGAGTCCGTACAAATTTGTTGGGATTGGAAGTCCGTACGAATTTGTCGGAATTGGGAGTCCGACCATGGACGGGCTCCAATGGGTCCCAGGCAGTCCACCCCCCGGGCGTCCAGGCCCGAGAGCGCCAGTGGTCCACCCCGTGCCTGAGGCCCAGCCGGGGTCCCTGAGCCCTGCCTTGCGTGGGCAGGCAAGCAGGAGCCCTACCTCGAAGGCTCGGGGTGGGAAGCACTTTCGATCCCGGCCATCTGGTCGCACGGTACCGCTCGGCCATCTGCTTGCACATAATGCTTTCCAATGGGGCAACCAGATGGCCGGGCTTCCCTGGAAGTCCCGATGAGGTGCCATTTGCCTCCCGGATCCCAGCGAGGGCTCCATGAGGTCGGGTTCTTTCACGCCTTGGGTCCCCTCTGTCACCTCGCGTGCACAGATTACAAGAAAGGGGGGTAATTTCCCTCCAGATTACTAGGGGCAGGGTACGCCCAGACACCCCTCCAAGGCTGGTGGCTCTCTGCCATGGGGACCAGATAGGCTATGCCTGGGCAACACCTCCCTAGGCCACCCGGGGCTTACTTCCTCCAGGCCAACTGCATGTCAAATTGCCCAGGACGGGCTCCACGGGTCCCGGGCAGTCCTCCCCCGGGCGTCCGGGGCTCCCTTCCCCAGGCCGACGGCAGGTCAGAGTGCCCAGGACGGGCTCCATGGGTCCCGGGCAGTCCTCCCCCGGATGTCCGACGCTCCCTTCTCCAGGCCGACGGCAGGTCAAAGTGCCCAGGACGGGCTCCACGGGTCCCGGCCAGTCCTCCCCTGGGCGACCGGGGCACCCATCTCCAGGAGGCCAAAGGCATTGGCAAAGCACCCGGGAAGGGCTCCATGGGTCCTGGGCAGACCTCCCCCGGGCCTCCGGGGTACCCATCCCCATGAGGCCAACGGCATTGGCAGAGTACCCAGGACGGGCTCCATGGGTCCCGGGCAGACCTCCCCCCCGGGGCGTCCGGGGCACCCATCTCCATCAGGCCAACTGCATCGTCGGCAAAGTACCCGGGAAGGGCTCCACGGGTCCCGGGCAGGCCTCCCCCGGGGACGGGCTTCATGGGTCCCGGGCAGATTCCCCCGGGCGTCCGGGGCACCCACCTCCAGGCTGACGGCATGTCAAAGTACCCAGGACAGGCTCTACGGGTCCCGGGCATTCCTCCCCCAGGTCGACCGGGCCCTAGAGCTCCGGTGGTCCAACCTGCGCCAGAGGCCCAGCCAAGGTCCAAGAGCCCTGCCTTGCGTGGGCAGGCAGTCAGGAACCCTACCGCGAAGGCTTGGGATGGATGGGGAGCTGGAAGTCCTTTCGATCCCGGCCATCTGGTCGCACGTTTCCGCTCGGCCATCTGGTCGCACGCAATGCTTTCCAATGGGGCGACCAGATGGCCGGGCTTCCCTGGAAGTCCCGATGAGGTGCCATTTGCCTCCCCGATCCCAGCAAGGTCTCCAGGAGGTCTGGTACTTTCGCGCCTTGGGTCCCCTCTGTCTCCTCGAGTGCACGAATTACAAGAAAGGGGGGTAATTTTCCTCCGGATTATTAGGGACAGGGTACGCCTGGACACTTCTCGCGGGCTGGCAGTTCTCTGCCCGGGGGACCAGATGAGATACGCCTGGGCAACACCTCCCCCGGGCGTCCGGGGCTCCATTCTCCGGGCCAACGGCATGGCTCAATGCCCAGGACGGGCTCCACGTGTCCCGGACAGACCTCCCCCGGGCATCCGGGGCACCCATCTCCAGGAGGCCAACGGGATGGCAAAGTACCCGGGAAGGGCTCCAGGGGTCCTGGGCAGCCCTCCCCCGGGCGTCCGGGGCTCTCACCTCCAGGCCGACGGCGTGTCAAACTGCCCAGGACGGGCTCCATGGGTCCCAGACGGACCTCCCCCGGGCGTCCAGGGCACCCATCTCCAGGAGGCCAACGGGATGGCAAAGTACCCGGGAAGGGCTCCACGGGTCCCGGGCAGCCCACCCCCGGGCGTCCGGGGCTCCCAACTACAGGCCGACGGCATGTCACACTGCCCAGGACGGGCTCCATGGGCCCCTTACAGACCTCCCCCGGGCGTCCGGGGCACCCATCTCCAGGAGGCCAACGGGAATGGCAGAGTACCCGGGAAGGGCTCCATGGGTCCTGGGCGTCCGGGGCTTCCTCCTACAGGACGACGGCATGTCACACTGCCCAGGACGGGTTCCATGGGCCCCGGACAGACCTCCCCCGGGCATCCGGGGCACCCATCTCCAGGAGGCCAACGGGATGGCAGAGTCCCCGGGAAGGGCTCCATGGGTCCCGGGCAGCCCTCCCCCGGGCGTCCGGGGCACCCATCTCCATGAGGCCAACGGCATTGGCAAAGTACCCGGGAAGGGCTCCACGGGTACCGGGCAGCCCTCCCCCGGGCGTTCGGGGCACCCATCTCCATGAGGCCAACGGCATCGGCAAAGTACCCGGGAAGGGCTCCACGTGTCCCGGACAGGCCTCCCCCGGGCGCCGGGGCACCCTCCTCCAGGTCGACGGCATGTCAAAGTGTCCAGGACGGATTCCATGGGTCCCGGGCGTCCGGGGCTCCCACCTCCAGGCCGACGGCATGTCAAAGTGCCCAGGACCGGATGCACGGGTACCGGGCCGTCCTCCCAGGGGCGTCCGGGGCTCCCATCTCCAGGCCAACGGCATGGCTCAATGCCCAGGACGGGCTCCATGGGTCCCGCGCAGGCCTCCCCCGGGCGTCCGGGGCACCCATCTCCATGAGGCCAACGGCATTGGCAAAGTACCCGGGAAGGGCTCCACGGGTCCCGGGCAGGCCTCCCCCGGGCGTCCAGGGCACCCACCTCCAGGCCAACGGCATGTAAAAGTGCCTAGGACGGGCTCCATGGGTCCCGGGCAGCCCGCCCCCGGGCGTTCGGGGCACCCATCTCCAGGAGGCCAATGGCCTTGCAAAGTACCCGGGAAGGGCTCCACGGGTACCGGGCAGTCCTCCCCGCCGGGCGTCCAGGGGCTCCCTTCTCCAGGCCAATGGCATGGCTCAATGCCCAGGACGGGCTCCATGTGTCCCGGACAGACCTCCCCCGGGCGTCCGGGGCACCCATCTCCAGGCCAACGGCATGGCTCAATGCCCAGGACGGGCTCCATGGGTCCGGGGAGGCGTCCCATGCGCCTCTGGGCTTGGGAGCCCCGGCTGGGTCCAGGGGCCCGGCCGGGCCCCGGGTCGGGTGCTCCGGCCCTGGTCCCTGTCTCCCAGCCTGCCGCACTGCCAAGGGCCCGGGAAGGGGTTCCGATGTGCCCGGGGAGCCTCCCCTTGCTTGGCTGGGTTCAGGAGCAGTGGCTAGGGCCCCTGATGGCCCGGGGAGGGCGTCCTCCCCACCCCGGGCTCTGTCCTTGGTCCTGCTGCGTGGCAGGGTGCCCGGGATGGGGTCCGGAGGGACCGGGGAGGCGTCCCATGCGCATCCGGGCTTGGGAGCCCCGGCTGGGTCCAGGGGCCCGGCCGGGCCCCGGGTCGGGTGCTCCGGCCCTGGGCCCTGTCCTGGCCTGCCGCACTGCCAAAGGCCCGGGACGGGGGTTCCGTGGTGCCCGGGGAGCCTCCCCCTGCTTGGCTGGGTTCAGGAGTAAGTATGAGCGCAAAATCCGTTCCGCTCGCGGATTTTGCGAATTTTCGGTAAATTCGCGATCCGCGAACTCCCGCGAATTTACCGCAAATTCGCAAATCCGCGAGCGGCGGATTCCGGGGGCAAAAGTTGAAGCCTGGCTGGCCTGTCAACTTGTAACTATTTTAGGATGGCGCCGGCAAGCTGCCAGCGCCATCCTAAAATAGTTACTAAGTTAGCTTCAACAGGAAGCTCTAATAGATAAAATAAAGCAGGTGCTCGCACCTGCTTTATTTTATCTATTAGAGCTTCCTGTTGAAGCTAATTTAGTAAGTATTTTAGGATGGCGCTGGCAGCTTGCCGGCGCCATCCTAAAATAGTTACAACATGCCCTTCCTGTGAGCCCAAAAACAATCGTGAGCGTCGTGGAGGCAGGTGTGCCTTCTTCACAAATCTACTGTGGAAAATCAGCTGTGATGCTGGATAGAGGCTTTTGCATCCTTGACTTTCACGAGCGCAATACCCGTGCTGTTTCTGTGACCAGGAGCTTATTTCTCTTCATCTGCTGAACTGATCTTTCTCTGACCTTTTATACACACTAGAAGCATGTGTGAACTCGCATGGTAGCCCTGCCCGGTTGGCCCCGCCCACACACTCGCGGTTTGCACCGTCTGCCCGCCATTCACCCACTATGATGGACAGCTCACTCAAGGGACCCCTGCGCCCGTCGGGGCGATTGCATAGTAACACACACATGGTCGCTCGAACTAGTTGATGCTCAAATTCAGTGACTCATTCATTAGCCCAAAAACAATCGTGAGCGTCGTCGAGGCAGGTGTGCCTTCTTCCCAACTCTACCGTGGAAAATCAGCTGTGATGCTGGATAGAGGCTTTAGCTTTTGCATCCTTGACTTTCACGAGCGCAATACCCGTGCTGTTTCTGTGACCAGGAGCTTATTTCTCTTCATCTGCTGAACTGATCTTTCTCTGACCTTTTATACACACTAGAAGCATGTGTGAACTCGCATGGTAGCCCTGCCTGTTTGGCCCCGCCCACACACTCGCGGTTTGCACCGTCTGCACGCCATTCACCCACTATGATGGACAGCTCACTCAAGGGACCCCTGCGCCCGTCGGGGCGATTGCATAGTAACACACACATGGTCGCTCGAACTAGTTGATGCTCAAATTCAGTGACTGCACTCACATGGAAGCCCCGCCCCAAATTTGCTGATCCGCAAAATCCGCGGATTTTGCGGATCCACGATCCGCAAATCCGCAAAATACGCGGATCGTGGATCCGCAAAATCCGCCCATGCCTATTCAGGAGCCCCGTCCGGGGCCCCTGAGGGCCCCAGGGAGGGCGGCCTCCCCACCCCGGGCTCCGTCCTGGGTCCTGGCGCGCGGCAGGGTGCCCGGGACGGGGTCCGGCGTGCCCGGGGAGGCTCGCCCTGCGCCTCCGGGCCTGGAAGCCCCGGCTGGGTGCAGGGGTCCGGCCGGGGCCCCGGGTGGGGTGCTCCGGCCCTGGGCCCTGTCCCCCGGCCTGCCGCACTGCCAAAGTCCCGGGGTTCCGTGGTGCCCGGGGAGCCTCCCCGTGCTTGGCTGGGTTCAGGTGCCCCGAGGGCCCCGGGGAGGGTGGCCTCCCCACCCCGGGCTCCGTCCTGGGTCCTGCCGCGGGGCAGGGTGCCCGGGACGGGGTCCGGCGGGCCCGGGGAGGCTTCCTCTGCACCTCCGGGCCCCGGCTGGGTCCAGGGGCCCGGTCGGGGCCCCGGGTCGGGCGCTCCGGCCCTGGGCCCCGTCCCCCGGGCTGCCGCTCCACCCAGGGCCCAGTGCAGGGGTCCGTCGGTCCCTTGCAGGCCTCCCCTGCTTGTCAAGGTGTAAGCGGGCTCCGGGTCGGAGGGCCAGCTGGCTCCTGGCAGCCTCCATGGCTGTGGCCCGGCTGGGGCCCCGGGCCTCTGGCCCACCATGCCCCGGGCACCCGCTCCCTCCTTCGTCGGGGCACGGGGCGACCAGATGGCATCCCTTTTGTGCCCGGCCATCTGGTCGCCCGGATCCCCTCGGCCATCTGGTCGCCCGTATCCCCTCGGCCATCTGGTCTCCCCTATCCCCTCGGCCATCTGGTCGCCCGGATCGCCTCGGCCATCTGGTCGCCCGCAATGCTTTCCAATGGGGGCGACCAGATGGCCGAACTTCCCTGGAAGTCCCGATGAGGTGCCATTTGCCTCCCGGATCCCAGCGAGGGCTTCAGGAGGTCGGGTACTTTCGCGCCTTGGGTCCCCTCTGTCACCTCGAGTGCACAGATGATAAGACAGGGGGGTAATGTTCCTCCAGACTACTAGGGAGAGGGTCAGTCAGACCTCCGTGAGATCCGGCTTTTGTGAAACAGGGGAAGGCAGGACCCGGGCCCGCCTGCTGGGGCCCCCAGGGGCCTGGGGACGCTCCTGCCTCTCAGCCCCTTGACGATGGTCCTTTTTCTCCGAGTTTGCTCAGGCAGACCTCCGTGAGGTCCGGCCACGCTGAGAGGGGGAAGGCAGTCCCGGGGCCCCCCCCCGCCGGGGCGCCCAGGGGCCTGGGGACACTCCTGCCTCTCAGCCCCTTGCCGATGCTCCTTTTTCTCCGAGTTTGCTCAGGCAGACCTCCGTGAGGTCCGGCCACGCTGAGAGGGGGGAGGCAGTCCCGGGGCCCGCCCGCCGGTGCCCCCCCATGGGCCCGGGACGCTTCTGCCTCTCAGCCCCTTGCCGATGGTCCTTTTTCTCTGAGTTTGCCTGGGCGTCCGGGGCTCCCTTGCCCAGGCCAACGGCATGGCACAATGCCCAGGACAGGCTCCATGGGTCCCGGGCAGCCCTCCCCCGGGTGTCCGGGGCTCCCTTCTCCAGGCCAACGGCATGGCAAAGTATCCGGGACGGGTTCCATGGGTCTCGGGCAGTCCTCCCCCAGGCGTCCGGGCCCGAGAGCTCTGGTGGTCCACCCCGCGCCTGAGGCCCAGCCGGTGTCCCTGAGCCCTGCCTTGCGTGGGCAGGCAGGCGGGAACCCTACCGCGAAGGCTCGGGTGGGAAGCACTTTCGATCCCAGCCATCTGGTCGCACGCAATGCTTTCCTATGGGGCGACCAGAGAGCCGGGCTTCCTTGGAAGTCCCGATGAGGTGCCATTCGCCTCCCGAATCCCAGCCAGGGCTCCAGGAGGTCGGGCACGTTTGCACCTAGGGTCCCTGGAGCCTCACGGTGCGCACTTGTTCCCAGAAAGCGGGGTAGCCTTCCTCCGGATTACTAGGGACAAGGTACTCTGGGACCCCTCTCGGCCTAGCGGTCCTCAGCCGGCAGCTTGTTGGGCCAGGATGTTGCCCCAGCCCTGGGTCCGTTCCTGGGCCTGCCGCGTGGCAGAAAGCCCTGGATGGGGTCCGGGAAGGCCCGGGGAGGTGTCCCCTGCGCCTCTGGGCTACCAGATGGGTCCAGGGGCCCGGCCGGGCCCCGGGTCGGGTGCCACGGCCCTGGGCCCGGTCCCCCGGCCT
>NC_141696.1:156051897-156074397 GCF_964263255.1 Lissotriton vulgaris | reverse complement strand
ACCAGGTCAAACCGGGGTACCTGGCAACGAGGGAGGGTCGCTCCACCTGCACGTCAGCCGCCGGGGCGGCCCCGAGCCATGCCGTCGGGCTGGCGATCAGCCTTCCCCTGATTCAGAATCGCAAGACCACACGGAGGTCTGACTGACCCTCTCCCTAGTAATCCGGAGGAAAATTACCCCCCTTTCTTGTAATCCGTGCACTTGAGGTGACAGAGGGGACCCAAGGCGCGAAAGTACCCGACCTCCTGGAGCCCTCGCTGGGATCCGGGAGGCAAATGGCACCTCATTGGGACTTCCAGGGAAGTTCGGCCATCTGGTCACCCCCATTGGAAAGCATTGCGGGCGACCAGATGGCCGAGGCGATCCGGGCGACCAGATGGCCGAGGGGATAGGGGAGACCAGATGGCCGAGGGGATACGGGCGACCAGATGGCTGAGGGGATCCGGGCGACCAGATGGCCGGGCACGAAAGGGATGCCATCTGGTCGCCCCGTGCCCCGACGAAGGAGGGAGCGGGTGCCCGGGGCATGGCGGGCTGGAGGCCCGGGGCCCCAGCCGGGCCACAGCCATGGAAGCTGCCAGGGGCCAGCTGGCCCTCCGACCCGGGGCCCGCTTACACCTTGACAAGCAGGGGAGGCCTGCAAGGTACCGATGGACCCCTGTCCTGGGCCCTGGGTGGAGCGGCAGCCCGGGGGACGGGGCCCAGGGCCGGAGCGCCCGACCCGGGGCCCCGACCGGGCCCCTGGACCCAGCCGGGGCCCGGAGGCGCAGGGGAAGCCTCCCCGGGCCCGCCGGACCCCGTCCCTGGCGCCCTGCCCCGCGGCAGGACCCAGGACAGAGCCCGGGGTGGGGAGGACGCCCTCCCCGGGCCCTCAGGGGCCCTAGCCACTGCTCCTGAACCCAGCCAAGCAAGGGGAGGCTCCCCGGGCACATCGGAACCCCTTCCCGGGCCCTTGGCAGTGCGGCAGGCTGGGAGACAGGGACCAGGGCCGGAGCACCCGACCCGGGGCCCGGCCGGGCCCCTGGACCCAGCCGGGGCTCCCAAGCCCGGAGGCGCATGGGACGCCTCCCCGGTCCCTCCGGACCCCGTCCAGGGCACCCTGCCACGCAGCAGGACCAAGGACAGAGCCCGGGGTGGGGAGGACGCCCTCCCCGGGCCCTCAGGGGCCCTAGCCACTGCTCCTGAACCCAGCCAAGCAAGGGGAGGCTCCCCGGGCACATGGGAAACCCCTTCCCGGGCCCTTGGCAGTGCGGCAGGCTGGGAGACAGGGACCAGGGCCGGAGCACCCGACCCGGGGCCCGGCCGGGCCCCTGGACCCAGCCGGGGCTCCCAAGCCCGGAGGCGCATGGGACGCCTCCCCGGTCCCTCCGGACCCCGTCCAGGGCACCCTGCCACGCAGCAGGACCAAGGACAGAGCCCGGGGTGGGGAGGACGCCCTCCCCGGGCCCTCAGGGGCCCTAGCCACTGCTCCTGAACCCAGCCAAGCAAGGGGAGGCTCCCCGGGCACATGGGAAACCCCTTCCCGGGCCCTTGGCAGTGCGGCAGGCTGGGAGACAGGGACCAGGGCCGGAGCACCCGACCCGGGGCCCGGCCGGGCCCCTGGACCCAGCCGGGGCTCCCAAGCCCGGAGGCGCATGGGACGCCTCCCCTGACCCATGGAGCCCGTCCTGGGCATAGAGCCATGCCGTTGGCCTGGAGATGGGTGCCCCGGACGCCCGGGGGAGGTCTGTCCGGGACACATGGAGCCCGTCCTGGGCATTGAGCCATGCCATTGGCCTGGAGAAGGGAGCCCCCGGATGCCCGGCGGGGAGGACTGCCCGGTACCCGTGGAGCCCTTCCCGGGTACTTTGCAAGGCCATTGGCCTCCTGGAGATGGGTGCCCCGAACGCCCGGGGGCGGGCTGCCCGGGACCCATGGAGCTCGTCCTAGGCACTTTGACATGCCGTTGGCCTGGAGGTGGGTGCCCTGGACGCCCGGGGGAGGCCTGCCCGGGACCCGTGGAGCCCTTCCCGGGTACTTTGCCAATGCCGTTGGCCTCATGGAGATGGGTGCCCCGGACGCCCGGGGGAGGCCTGCTCGGGACCCATGGAGCCCATCCTGGGCATTGAGCCATGCCGTTGGCCTGGAGATGGGAGCCCAGGACTCCCGGGGGAGGACGGCCCGGTACCCGTGCATCCCGTCCTGGGCACTTTGACATGCCGTCGGCCTGGAGGTGGGAGCCCCGGACGCCCGGGACCCATGGAACCCGTCCTGGACACTTTGACATGCCGTCGGCCTGGAGGAGGGTGCCCCGGGCGCCCGGGGGAGGCCTGTCCGGGACACGTGGAGCCCTTCCTGGGTACTTTGCCGATGCCGTTGGCCTCATGGAGATGGGTGCTGGGAGACAGGGCCCGGTACCCGTGCATCCCGTCCTGGGCACTTTGACATGCCGTCGGCCTGGAGGTGGGAGCCCCGGACGCCCGGGACCCATGGAACCCGTCCTGGACACTTTGACATGCCGTCGGCCTGGAGGAGGGTGCCCCGGGCGCCCTGGGGAGGGCTGCCCGGTACCCGTGGAGCCCTTCCCGGGTACTTTGCCAATGCCGTTGGCCTCATGGAGATGGGTGCCCCGGACGCCCGGGGGAGGGCTGCCCGGGACCCATGGAGCCCTTCCCGGGTACTCTGCCATCCCGTTGGCCTCCTGGAGATGGGTGCCCCGGATGCCCGGGGGAGGACTGTCCGGGGCCCATGGAGCCCGTCCTGGGCAGTGTGACATGCCGTCGTCCTGTAGGTGGACCCATGGAGCCCTTCCCGGGTACTCTGCCATTCCCGTTGGCCTCCTGGAGATGGGTGCCCCATACGCCCGGGGGAGGTCTGTACGGGGCCCATGGAGCCCGTCCTGGGCAGTGTGACATGCCGTCGGCCTGTAGTTGGGAGCCCCGGACGCCCGGGGGTGGGCTGCCCGGGACCCGTGGAGCCCTTCCTGGGTACTTTGCCATCCCGTTGGCCTCCTGGAGATGGGTGCCCAGGACGCCCGGGGGAGGTCTGTCTGGGACCCATGGAGCCCGTCCTGGGCAGTTTGACACGCCGTCGGCCTGGAGGTGGGAGCCCCGGACGCCTGGGGGAGGGCTGCCCAGGACCCCTGGAGCCCTTTCCGGGTACTTTGCCATCCCGTTGGCCTCCTGGAGATGGGTGCCCCAGACGCCCGGGGGAGGTCTGTCCGGGACACGTGGAGCCCGTCCTGGGCATTGAGCCATGCCGTTGGCCCGGAGAATGGAGCCCCGGACGCCCGGGGGAGGTGTTGCCCAGGCGTATCTCATCTGGTCCCCCGGGCAGAGAACTGCCAGCCCGCGAGAAGTGTCCAGGCGTACCCTGTCCCTAATAATCCGGAGGAAAATTACCCCCTTTCTTGTAATCCGTGCACTCGAGGGGACAGAGGGGACCCAAGGCGCGAAAGTACCCGACCCTCTGGAGACCTTGCTGGGATCGGGGAGGCAAATGGCACCTCATCGGGACTTCCAGGGAAGCCCGGCCATCTGGTCGCCCCATTGGAAAGCATTGCGTGCGACCAGATGGCCGAGCGGAAACGTGCGACCAGATGGCCGGGATCGAAAGGACTCCCAGCTCCCCATCCATCCCAAGCCTTCGCAGTAGGGTTCCTGACTGCCTGCCCACGCACGGCAGGGCTCTTGGACCTTGGCTGGGCCTCTGGCGCAGGTTGGACCACCGGAGCTCTAGGGCCCGGACGACCTGGGGGAGGAATGCCCGGGACCCGTAGAGCCCGTCCTGGGTACTTTGACATGCCGTCGGCCTGGAGGTGGGTACCCCGGATGCCCGGGGGAATCTGCCCGAGACCCATGGAGCCCGTTGTAGGAAGGTAGATCCTGAGTATGGTTGCCCCCAACTTTTTGCCCTGTGTTTTAGCTGGTTTTTGACATAGTTGGCCTGGGACCCTGCCAATCAGGACCCCAGGCCTACTGCTCTCTCTGTAAAATGGATTCCATGTACCTTAGGTACATATCTGATTGGTACTGGGCCACCTTATCAGACCCTGTAACTCGGGGCATAGGTGTGCCCAGGGCCTACCAGGGGCTGCAGCATGTATTATGCCACCCCTGGCTGGCCATCTAAATCTGACACAACTGGCTGCACGACAGCTGGGGCATGGTGGTGTAATCACCCTTTGCTTTAGGTATAGTATACCTATATCTAACCCTAAAATGGACACATGTATTCCTATCAGTCACTCCTATGGCAGGCCTTATCAATCCTGAAGGCAGAGGGCTTGGAATTATGTGAGATGGTGCTCTGGCATGAGCTGAGCCCGCCTGCAGCTTGCGGAACCAAGTCCTAATAGCTGTTCCATGATAACGCTATACCATATACTCTTAAGTGCATTATGTACCTCGCGGTCATATGCTAACTTTGGTATAGCATTATCAAAACATGTCGAGTAAGGTGTCATACGAATTGGAATGCTAACCCCTTGCCAATTCTGGCGACGGGTTTAGCATTCCACCCTTCTAGAGGGACACGACATGTATGTAACTGTGAACCCCGGTTAAAGCTAACTCAAGCCTCAGCTCCACAAAATGGATGCTGCCACCACAGACACAAGTCTGACCTCCTGCTGCTGGGAGTCCTTCCTGCGAGGAGTGCTTGGACAAAGGGTTTCCTGTCAGGGGCGGTGCTAGCACCATCCCAGACAGGGTTTTGTGTATCCTGGGTAGGCAGGGCTTTAGAGGAAGGTGACTGCAAGTGGCACCCCGGTGCTCACTATGCATAGGCCGTCTAGAACCAGTTCCAGGGGCACACCAGTCCCTGGCCTGGGGAAAGTCCGGCATGGGAGAGGGGTGTAACCACCCCCCTTCCTGGTCCCACCCATGGGCAGGACCTAGTCGCGTGCCAGCCCCTTTTACTAGTATAAAGTTAGGAGCGGGCGCCCTTCCAAATTAGATCATCTTTGGAATCAAGACACGACTTTCTACGAAAGGACTTCAAGATTTCTTCTTCAAGATTCTCCCTTGTGACTAAGGAGTAGTCACCCTGCATCCGCAGGCACCATCTTAAGAACACTGCGGTCTGCTGCAAGTCCTTCCTCCGGAATCCGACTGCCCAGCTCGACGAGAACCGGCACCTCTGACCTCTACCCACCTCTACAGCCAAGCTGAGAACCGTGGGTGCGACGAGACCTCGAGGGACCGGCCATCTTCAAGACTGCACGACTTCTTTCCAGCACGACCGCCGAGGGATCCTCTGGTGAGTGCTTTGGGGTCCGAGAAGCCCCGACCCTGAGCAGCTCCAGCACCGAAGTTCAGCCTCCCAGCATCTCCACGATCTGCGTGGGGCCCTTCTGCTTTTTGCTGCTCACCGCTTTGTTTGGCTACTAGCCCGTTGGCTTGTGGCCTTCTGAACGACGCCCGACGACATCACGACTGCTGGTCTGGTTGCTCCAGGCTGGCCCTTGCTCCCTTCCAAGAGAGGAGCACCCCGGACCCTCCTGGTCCACTCCAGACGCCGTTTTGAGTCCATCGCGTGTGCTTGAATTTGCCAAGGCTTTGTTGCCCAATCCTGGGTCCAGCGACGCCGACAGCTTCAACCATCGTGGGACAGCCTGCTCCTCCATCCTGGTCACCGACAACGCCTCCTGGTCCATGAGATCTGCAGAGCACAGCGTCGCCCACTCACCTAGTCGAGGTGACTACCATCCGGTGCCCTCCTGGTGCCACCTGATTACTGGCTAGTGGTCACGAACTTGGTCCCCTCTGCTTTCAGGTGTCATCCATCTTCGATCCAGGCTTGGATCCATCGAACTTTCTTCACTGGTCGCCTGCCAGCAACTCCTTTTCTTCAGGCTCCTGGTCCGTCAACGAGGATTCCCGACCTCTTTTGAGACATATGCAGCTGCACCCCTGGGCTAGGTAACTTCGGCATTTCGGTGCCCCAGCATAGCCTCACTATCCAAGGGTCAGAATCCACTTTCGTTTTCCTCCTACTAGGTCGGGTTCGCCCGAGAACACTAACTTTGTCTTTACTAGCTACCATAGACTTTGTCCCGCATCCCGCGTGAGAGTGCACACTCTGCACACGAGTCCCCTAGGCCTCCTGTAAGTAATCTGAAGGTTCTATAGTCAAGTCCTAGCGATTCCAAAGCCTATTAGTACTGTACTTACCTGCTAGTAATTTCGCATTCCACTTTCATAGTATATGGTCTTTCGTGCCCCTCGGGCATTTGTGTAAATTGTGCTAACTTAAGTATTTTCGTAAGAGTTTTGTTGTGTGCTTAGTACCCTGTCCTCATAAAGAGTACAGGGCTGTTGTGATCTAAATAAATAACTGTTTATTTTCATAACACTTGTGTGGTGTCCTTTCACTTGGTGTTCAAGGGGTATATGTGATGGTATAACAGCTGGCTTAACACGCCTCAAGATTCTTTAGCCTTAGACTGCTCGTATCCACGCTACTAGGATAGCTGGTCCATAAGGTTGACTTACAACCAATCATCAATAAGGGTTGTCTGGACTGATACATAGTGATCACTAGAATAGTGAGCACTGCATATCAGGCCAACTTCTCACATTGGTGAGCAGCGGTTGGGATTTGAGCTTGCTGTTGTTTTACCACACGTATCCTAAGAATATCATTTGAAAGATCACATAAGTACCCAGGTACATATAACTTAGCTTAGAATACTCTGAGTTCTACTGAACCAGCTGTTGTAGTTCAACAGGGCCTAGCACACCCTGACTACAACTCTTAGCAAGGGATCAGTAGACAAACAAATAGTGTAGGTAGGTGCATCACTTACACCCCACTAAAAGCATGTCTAACCACGGAGAGTCTTCAGAGACCCCTCTTGTGGTTGAGGACCCTCTACAGGTCCCTTCCAGATATGCAGCTCTTAGCTTCCAGGAGATGAGACAAGTGTGTACCTCCAGGAAACTAAAACAGGGTTCTAACCCTACCATTCCCTTCCTGATAGGTCTCTTAGAGACTTATGATGCCAGAAGAGCTGAGAATGTTGGCCCTTCTAATCCAGATGGGAAGATGCCCCCCTTAGAGGGAACCCCTGGGGACCCTGACCTCCACCTCAATGGAACAGGCAGTGAAGTTGAGGAGGAGGATGAGGAGTTGTCAGGAGATGAGGCAGACAAGGGTCAGGTAGAAGTCAGTAGACTCACCAGGACCAACTTAAGCAGACATGAGAAGGGAACTAGGGGACCCCTAGGGCCACTCTCAGGTGGGCTTAACATTGGGAATGGACGAGTTAGGTCTCTATCCAGAGGCTCTAACAGATCCATTCGAACCAATGGCTCTCAGGCCTCTTCTCACAGAGGGATGACATCCCCTCAGAGAAGAGAGCATGAAGCTAAGATGAGGGAAGTCAATCTGAGGATTGAAAGGGAAGAACTTGCCCTGGCCAAAGAGAGACTTGCCCTTGCAAGAGAGCAGAAATTGTTGGGCTAGAGCCCACTGGTGGCAGCATTATACCTAGAGATAAGGACAGGAGTTTAGACACTAGACACCTGAGTAAGATAGTGCCCCCTTTACACAAGGGGATGACATCCACAAATGGATGACTGCTTTGGAGAGGGCCTGCACTGTACAGTGTGTCCCCCAGAGTCAGTGGGCAGCTATCTTGTGGCTCTCCTTTGAAGGCAAAGGTAGAGATAAGCTCCTCACTACTAGAGCTGAGGATGCTAACAATTACCAAGTCCTGAAAAATACACTGATTGATGGGTTTGGTTTAACCACTGAACAGTACAGGTTGATCTTCAGAGACACCCAGAAAACTCAGTCTCAGGATTGGACTGACTTTGTTGATTGTGCCACTAAGGCTTTTGAAGGCTGGCTACTGGGAAGTAAGGTTACTGATTTCAAAGGATTGTACAATCTAATTATGAGAGAGCAAATCTTAAGTAATTGTCAGAACCAGTTATTACACCAGCACCTGGTAGACTCTGATCTGACCTCTCCACAAGAATTGGGTAAGAGGGCAGACAAATGGGTCAGAACCAGGGTCAGGCCTAAGAACCAGGGTGGTGACCAAAAGAAGGAATCAACCAAGCCTCAAGAGAAGGGTGGGAATAAATCTTCTGATCAAACCACAGGGCCCCAAAAATCCTCTGAAAAGGGTGGGTCCCAGACTTCTCCCAACACCCAAAAGAAACCTTATTGTCATACCTGCAGACAGGTAGGCCATTATAAAAGTGACAGCAGTTGCCCCAAGGCCAGTAACAATAAGGAGAATATACCCACAGGTACTACTCCCAGACCTCCTGTTACCACTAGTGGTAATCCCCCAGGTGGTGGGAGTGCCCCCAAGAATGTGGTGGGCATTATTTTGGGAAACCAGGTGGCCCATGGCCTAGCCAGGTCCCCTAACACAACTCTTGTCTGTGAGACTGGCATGGGGTTTGCCAACTTCACTACTGGTTCCCATATTTTGAGGAAGTATAGACAAGAGCCCCTTATCAATGGTCAGAAAGTTGAGGCATACAGAGACACAGGGGCCAGCATCACCATGGTGATTGACCATCTGGTCCCCTCTGCCCAACTGACCCCTGGTTTCATTTATCAGGTGACAGACGTTCATGGAGTGAAAAGAAGGCATCCCATGGCAGTAGTCGAGCTCAGCTGGGGTAATGTCACAGGGCCCATGAGAATGGCAGTGACAGACAACCTACCTGTAGATTGCTTACTGGGGAATGACCTGGAACTCTCAGCATGGGCTGAGGTGGAGCAAGAAACCCACTCCAGGATGATAGGCCTACCCAGAAAGGTTAGTGGGGCAGTAATAGCTACAGCCCCAGTCCAAGCACCATTCCTCCCTGAAAAGGTTGGAAGGGCAGTGGTAGCCACTGCCCAGGCTCAGACAGACTTTCCAGAACAGGATAGGAGAGCTGTGACAGTCACAGCCCAAACACAAACTGAGTGCCTTCCTGAAAAGGTTGGTACGGCTGTAATGGTCTCAGCCTCTACTCAAACAGATAGTGGGGTTGTGAAGCCTGAAACAATGGATCACTCCACCCAAACTGAGAGCATTGAGGAGGAAGAAAAGTCTTCCCCCTCCCAGACACAAGGGGAGAGCCAGCCTCCTCAGGGAACCGACTCTACCCCTTGTGAAGGAACTGCCCCAGAGGTAGTCAGGCCCAGCCTGACAGAACCCCTGATGTCAGTGGACCCTTCCAAGGTGGGACCCAGTCTGGAGCAGGTAACCTGCCCCTCTCTATCCTGCCTCAGTCAGCCCAGGGCTGTAGAGGTCAGGGAGGCCAGTGGTGGACCCCAAAGGGCCCCCTGTCCAAAAGTCCTTCCCAATCAGCAGATTAGGATCACTGAAGCTAGTAGCCCTAGCCAAGTGAAAATAAAACAAACTCCTGAGGGATCCTCCTTAAAAGAAGTTAGGGACCTCCCACAGCTGGACACTGTTGGGCACAGCCAAACATGGGGCCTAAAAACCCCAAACCTGACCTGTCCCTCCAGTAAGCCAAACAGAGGGACTCAGCCTCCAGCTTTAGGTAGCCAGAGGCTGACCCTGAGAGCACAGTGTGAGAAGTTGGCCTGATATGCAGTGCTCACTATTCTAGTGATCACTATGTATCAGTCCAGACAACCCTTATTGATGATTGGTTGTAAGTCAACCTTATGGACCAGCTATCCTAGTAGCGTGGATACGAGCAGTCTAAGGCTAAAGACTCTTGAGGCGTGTTAAGCCAGCTGTTATACCATCACATATACCCCTTGAACACCAAGTGAAAGGACACCATACAAGTGTTATGAAAATAAACAGTTATTTATTTAAGTCACAACAGCCCTGTACTCTTTATGAGGACAGGGTACTAAGCACAACACAAAACTCTTACGAAAATACTTAAGTTAGCACAACTTACACAAATGCCCGAGGGGCACGAAAAACCATATACACTAAAAGTGGAATGCGAAATTACTAGCAGGTAAGTACAGTACTAATAGGCTTTGGAATCGCTAGGACTTGACTATAGAATCTTTAGATTACTTCTAGGAGACCTAGGGGACTCGGGTGCAGAGTGTGCACTCTCACGCGGGAAGCGGGACAAAGTCTATGGTAGCTAGTAAAGACAAAGTTAGTGTTCTCGGGCGAACCCGACCTGGTAGGGAGAAAACGAAAGTGGATCTGGACCCTTGGATAGTGAGGCTATGCTGGGGCACCGAAATGTCGAAGTTACCTAGCCCAGGGGCTGCGGCTGCATAGGTCTGAAAAGACGTCGGGATTCTTCGTTGACGAACCAGGAGCCTGAAGAAAAGATGCTGGCAGGCGACCAGTGAAGAGAGTTCGGAGTGATCCAAGCCTGGATCTGGAAGATGGAAGACACCTGAAAGCAGAGGGGACCAAGTTCGTGACTACTAGCCAGTAGTCAGGTGGCACCAGGAGGGCACCGGATGGTAGTCACTTCGACTAGGTGAGTGGGCGACGCTGTGCTCTGCAGATCTCACGGACCAGGAGGCGTTGTCGGCGACCAGGATGGAGGAGCGAGCTGTCCCACGATGGATGAAGCTGTCGGCGTCGCTGGACCCAGGATTGGGCAACAAAGCCTTGGCAAATTCAAGCCCACGCGGTGGACTCAAAATGGCGTCTGGAGTGGACCAGACCAGCAGTGGTGATGTCGTCGGGCGTTGTTAGGAAGGCCACAAGCCAGCGGGCTAGTAGCAGCAAAGAGCAGAAGGGCCCCACGCAGATCGTGGAGATGCTGGGAGGCTGAACTTCGGTGCTGGAGCTGCTCAGGGTCGGGGCTTCTCGGACCCCAAAGCACTCACCAGAGGATCCCTCGGCGGTCGTGCTGGAAAGAAGTCGTGCAGTCTTGAAGATGGCCGGTCCCTCGAGGTCTCGTCGCACCCGCGGTTCTCAGCTTTGCTGTAGAGATGGGTAGAGGTCAGAGGTGCCAGGGAAGCCGGTTCTCGTCGAGCTGGGCAGTCAGATTCCGGAGGAAGGACTTGCAGCAGACCGCAGTGTTCTTGATGGTGCCCGCTTGATGCAGGGTGACTACTCCTTAGTCACAAGGGAGAATCTTGAAGAAGAAATCTTGAAGTCCTTTCGTAGAAAGTCGTGTCTTGATTCCAAAGATGATCTAATTTGGAAGGGTCCCCGCTCCTGCCTTTATTCTGAAGAAAGGGGTGGGTACGCGGCTAGGTCCAGCCCTAGGGGTGGGACCAGGAAGGGGGGTGGTTACACCCCTCTCCCCTGTTGGGCTGTCCCCAGCTCAGGGGCTGTGTGCCCCTGGAACTGGTTCTAGCCGGCTTATGCACAGTGAGCACCGGGGTGCCACTTGCAGTCACCTTCCTGAAAAGCCCTGCCTACCCAGGATACACAAAACCCTGTCTGGGATGGTGCTAGCACCACCCCGGACAGGAAACCCTTTGTCCAGGCTCCCCTCGCTGGAAGGACTCCCAGCTGCAGGGGGTCAGACTCGTGTCTGTGGTGGCAGCATCCATTTTGTGGAGCTGAGGTGTTGGATTTGGCCCTTAGGGCAGGTTCACCCCTAGACTTTTTGCCTTATGTGTGACCCTGTGTCAGTGATTTTTGGGTCTCTGCGCACTTTCCCCTGAGTCCCAGAGTGAAAGTGCGTGCGTGTAGTATGGCTGGCCTGCCCTCCCATAGGAATGCATGGGGAATGTGTGTGTCCCTGGTAGTTCCTGATGCGTGGGGAGTACAGGCTCGAGTTTAGTATGTGTAAACTCGTGAGAGTGAATGCTGCAAGATGGTGTCTGCGGCATGTTTGTGTCTAGAAGGGAAGTGCTACTTCTGGACATTGAGATATGTGTGCATGTGCTGTGAGGGTGCTGGAGCATGATTGGCTGGAGCTGGCTGGCATGCCAGGCTCCAGGAAGTCTAGATGGGTTTGCCCGGTGGTGAGTGGGAGATTAGCATGAGTGATGTGTGGGAGGAGTGTACCTGTGTCCTGGATGGGCTGGGTTTTCCCCACACAATGCTGGCTCCGCCCCCCTGTGGTGTGTCTAACGACCCTAGCCTCCCCAGTGAAAGAAATAGGTGGTTGGGCCATCAAGAGTGCTCCAGAACCAGCTGCGACTGGTTTTCCCCCCACCCTGCACCCTGAAACAAAGGATTTGTCAGTATAAGAAGGGGCTGTGTCCCCACTGAAAATGTTCTACTCTTGGATCCTGCCAGGGGGGGCTTTTGCTGCTGCTGGGGCCAGGAGGACCGCCACTTGGGGAGTCTCCCTGCCTGGAGACCCAGTGTGCTGGCTCTGGCCCAGCCTTGCCCCCTGCCTGCCTCCAGCCCCTGCTGGAGCCCTGTCCTGTCCTCCAGTGCTGGGGAGCACTGAGGATTCTTTGCCTGCAGCCTGAGAGCGCTGCTCTCTGCCCTTCAGCGCTGGGAGCGCTGAAATCGCCTGCCTAGCGCTTGGAAAGTGCTGGATTTTGGCCATAGCGCTGTGAGCGCTGTATTCTGTCCTGGAGGCGCTTGGGAGCACCTGCCCTTCGTTACTAGCGCTGCTAGCGCTGGGTGTGCACAGCCGGTGCCCACCCGGCATCTGACTGCCCCGTGTGGCGAGTTGGCGGCGCGGGTGCCACCCCGCCCATTGCCGCTTTTATTGTGCCCAGGTCCGTTGTGTTGTTGATCCACGAGGGAGCCCACTCCTCGGATCATAGGAGCCCGCCTGCCTGCCTACGAAGCGAGCCGCCGCGCTGCCCGCGGCGACCCGGAAGTGGTTGGGGGTCCGCCCAATCCTAGCGCGGCCCAGGAAAGGCCGACCGGAAGTCCCGCCTTCTCAGCCGAGCCGGGAAGGGAGAAGCTGCCGGCCGGATCCCCGAGGCTCCCCGAGTGGAGAGGAGAGCCCCGAGACCAGCGGGAGAGACCCGCCTCCGCTGGAGACCAGCCGGTGAGTGTGGCCGGTCTGGAGGGAGGGGCGCCGGGACACATTGTCGGTGTCCGCCCTCCCCCCCCCTGCCCCCTCGGCAGCGCGACCTCGCGCCCTCGTGTTTAGAGCCTGAGAGAGGTTCTGGGGGCATTTCCTGCTGGCGAGCCTTGCGAGGCTCGATTGCCGGCACCCTTGCCTGACGAGCCTGAGAGAGGCTCCAGCCTGCATTGTTGACGAGCCCAGAGAGGCTCTTGCAGGGCATTTGTCTTTGCTCCGGGTCCCCAAAGCGAGGGACCCCACAGCCCAGCGAGGCTGCACCTTTTGTTGCTGGAGCCCTGAGAGGCTCAGCAGCACCCTTATTTGTTTAAGAGCCTGAGAGAGGTTCACCAGTGCCACAGTGGTGGTTCCTTGAGCCCAGAGAGGCTCCAACGTTGTCCTAACTTTCCCTGCTCCAGTTGCCCAGCACTTTGTGGGCAACTGCCACGTTTAGGCCCTGACATTGGGACACCGGGACAGTCACAGGTGGTAACTTGTGAGTTTGGCGCAATTGTTACTGTTTGTACACCTCTGAATGTTAATACATCATGTGTTTTATCCTTGCACCCCTATAGGTATTGTGACATGTAGGTGGTTGTTTTCTCCCTAGTACAGGTGGTGCTAGAGAGGTCCTGTTACCAGTGATTACTGGTTGTATGCTCTACTTTTATATTGTGTGCTACACTGATTTTACTTTCTGAAAGTGTTATTTCTAAAAGTGCTGATACCCTTGACAGTGGTCCAAGTGGCCCTGTCCTGTACAAATATCCCTTGTAAATTCCGCCCGTGCCTGTTGGCACAGTGTAACAAGATGTGTGTTTTATCTGATGTATATTTATTATAATACAAAGGCTATTTTTACATAACCTTGTGTGGAGTTTCCTTTGTGGTGGGCCTTTGGTTGTTGTTGCTGGGGTGCGTGCGCAAATACTTAACTTACATCGCCTCCAAGTTTAGCCTTGACTGCTCGCTCCACGTTACCTAGAGGGCGAGTAGGGGTTATCTTGGCGTGTAACTCCCTTGCCCTGACTTTGGGAATGGTGATCCCTGACTGACCTCGACGCGAGTCTTGGCCAGCCAGGGTCCCGTTTCTAACATGAGGCTTCAGTTAACTTTAACCGGGGTTCACAGTTACTACCATGTCGTGTCCCTCTAGAAGGGTGGAATGCTAACCCCGTCGCGAGAATTGGCGAGGGGTTAGTATTCCAATTCGTATGACACCTTACTCGACATGTTTTGATAAAGCAATACCAGAGTTAGCAAATAACCGCGAGGATTATAATGCACTTAAGAGTATATGGTATGCGTTATCATGGAACAGCTATTTGGACTTGGTTCCGCAAGCTGCAGACAGGCTCAGCTCATGCCAGAGCACCATCTCACACGACTCCAAGCACTCTGCCTTCAGGATTGTTAAGGCCTGCCATAGGAGTGACTGATAGGAATCTGTGTGTCCATTTTAGGGTTAGATATAGGTATACTATATCTACAGCAAGGGGTGATTACACCACCTTGCCCCAGCTGTCGTGCAGCCAGTTGTGTCAGATTTAGGTGGCCATCCAGGGGTGGCACAATACATGCTGCAGCTCCTGGTAGGCCCTGGGTACACCTATGCCCTGAGTTACAGGGTCTGATAAGGTGGCCCAGTACCAATTAGATATGTACCTAGGGTACATGGAATCCATTTTACAGAGAGAGCAATGGGCCTGGGGTCCTGAATAGCAGGGCGCCAGGTCAACTAAGTCGGAAAACCAGCAAAACACCAGGAAAAAAGTTGGGGGTAACCATAGTCAGGTATCTACCTTCCTACACAACCCCCCCCCCCCCAACGAAAGGAGATAAGGCTATCCTTGTCCAGGTAAGCCTATATTGCCTGAGTGGCCATATGAGGTGGTACATGCACTGGCATGGTTACCCCCTGTATCATGGTCCACCAAGCAATCCCTCACCCTAAGGGTATCTGAGGGTCTCCACCATAGGGAATCACTACCTGTGGGGTGCTTTGGCAAAGTAAAAGGCTGGTGTGGGAATGGAGCACTGAAGTGAGACTCCACTACTGTTGGGCTCAGCTTCCTCCAATCACTATCCACCATATGGGCCTTTCTTTCCAGTACTGAGTTGCTATGAGCTCTCAGGGTCAACCTCTGGCTACCTAAAGCTGGAGGCTGAGTCCCTCTGTTTGGCTTACTGGAGGGACAGGTCAGGTTTGGGGTTTTTAGGCCCCAGGTTTGGCTGTGCCCAGCAGTGCCTGCCTGCCTGCCTGCCTGCCTGCCTGCCTGCCTGCCTGCCTGCCTGCCTGCCTGCCTGCCTGCCTGCCTGCCTGCCTGCCTGCCTGCCTGCCTGCCTGCCTGCCTGCCTGCCTGCCTGCCTGCCTGCCTGCCTGCCTGCCTGCCTGCCTGCCTGCCTGCCTGCCTGCCTGCCTGCCTGCCTGCCTGCCTGCCTGCCTGCCTGCCTGCCTGCCTGCCTGCCTGCCTGCCTGCCTGCCTGCCTGCCTGCCTGCCTGCCTGCCTGCCTGCCTGCCTGCCTGCCTGCCTGCCTGCCTGCCTGCCTGCCTGCCTGCCTGCCTGCCTGCCTGCCTGCGACGGGAAAGACCATCCGCCATCCTAATTTACCCCATAGTAAGGACTGCACTTTGTCAGCAAGACTTTATACAACCGAAACATATGAGAAACCCCAGCTCTCTTGACTAGATGAGGACGGAATCACGTCCCAGATGAAGACCAACAGATGCAACTTCCATCAGATGTTAACCTGATAAAGGAGGTTATATCTCCAAAAGTCATGTCAGAAGTGTGATTCGAACCCACATCTCCAGAGGAGACTGCAGCCTAAACACAGCACCTTAGACCACTCGGCCACCCTGACAGTGCAGAATCTTAAGAAATGTATAAAAGTCACTCAGAAATTTCTGCCTCCATGCGAGCTTGAAATAATTTAAACCTTCAAACACAAGGTGCAACTTTATGCACAGGACAATAAACACAGAAGATCACATGTGAAAGCATTTCATTTCACAGGTGTACTATTTTTATGGTTTTAGAATACCTTATACCTCTCACCAGCTATTTAGGGTCCTGTATCTTACTCACAAAATTACCTTGCCTGCGACCTCTCTCTCTACACAAACAACTACTGCGCATGAAGTAGGAAGGCAGAAGGTGAGGCAGATTATGCAAATGTATGCTGTCAATGTGCCTTGCAGATTCATGCAGGATTTCTAGATCCTTGCTGGATACAAGAGAGCAGACCTTGTTTCAGATCAACTGTCCCTAGCAGGGAACGTCTGAGCACATGCAGTCTTTTGCTCTCTAGCCCCTGGCCTGGGACTCACCCTCACTGGCTGAGGCGTGAATTTCTGCATACCAACGTTGCATAGAGGGTACGTTTGTGGTCGGTTTGGGATGGGTGGGAGGTCAAAAGCAGGGAAAAGCATGTTGCCTTCACTTCTAGTCTCCTCTTCTAGGCCTACCTGCCGTTCACTCACTCTGTCTTTGTTTCATTCTCTCCTTCCTCAACACCCCTTCTCACTCACTCCCTCTATCAGTTGTGCTCTTTCCCCTTGTTCTGCATTTCATAGTGGAAACATCTCTTGAATGGAGCATTAGAAAATGAGGTTAAATACAATTAACAATCTACTTATTGGAAACCAAAAATATCACAAGACTGAATGTAACCCATTTCTTTAATAAAAGGGACTTTTTAAGCACCCCCCAAAAACACATAAAACACCACGAGTGCTAGAAGAATAATATACGAGTTTGAAGACAGAATTGGGCAAATTCATTTGCAGTTGAAACTGAAGTTTGTTACTTATTCAGATATTATATGCACTGCCAATTTTTAGCTGAGATTCTAAAAGAACTCAGAGACAAAATGGACTTAATGTTTTGTCAGAAGTGGTACTCGAACCCTCGCTTCCAGGAGAGACTGCGGTTTTAACACAGCACCTTAGACCACTCAGCCATCCTGACCACATATTGCATGTTCATCTACAGAGAGAAAAAGATATTGTGAATCAAAAAAAGCACACATCTTAGGCCATGAGTGGCTAGAGCAAGAAAAAAACTCACTGCACTTTTCCAAGTAGACAACCATATAAGCCCATGTGAGGGAAATGATCTGATTTTTTCTCTCTCAACAAAAAAGTAGAGTAAATACACGATTGTCAGAAGTTCGATTTGAACCCACGCCTCCAGGAGAGACTGCGATCTGAACACAGCGCCTTAGACCACTCGGCAATCCTGACTTGCATTTGTGGTACCTTCCACAGGCCAGACAGCCATGCAAGTGGGGTACCGAAAAGGCATGCCCTCAATTTATTTATCCTATTATAAGTACTTCCAACAGATCTTTGAACAATCCATAGAGAGCAGGACCTATGAAGAACTCTTTAGACCTTTAAGGCGTACAAAGAGAAAGTGCTATTTACCAGCCACTCGAACGGCCCAAAGCTGCTTTGAAATTGAGTCAACAGCCACCTCTTGGCTAGCTAAAGCAAATTCAACAAGGAATTTCGATGTCACAACATAGGGTGGAATACGCAAATCTAAGCAGCCCCTGATCACAGCCCTGAGGAAATTGCTGTAAGTGTGCTGGAGTCCAACTGTCTACCAGATGCTAGGCATTCTTCCATATTTGCATTGCCTGTCTGGCCAGGGCATACAAGAGCATGACTCTTCCAGATGAGCTCTTACATGGGTCCTATGCTCATATAGTAAGGACTGCACTTTGTCAGCAAGACTTTATACAACCGAAACATATGAGAAACCCCAGCTCGCTTGACTAGATGAGGACGGAATCACGTCCCAGATGAAGACCAACAGATGCAACTTCCATCAGATGTTAACCTGATAAAGGAGGTTATATCTCCAAAAGTCATGTCAGAAGTGGGATTCGAACCCACGCCTCCAGAGGAGACTGCGGCCTAAACACAGCGCCTTAGACCACTCGGCCACCCTGACAGTGCAGAATCTTAAGAAATGTATAAAAGTCACTCAGAAATTTCTGCCTCCATGCGAGCTTGAAATAATTTAAACCTTCAAACACAAGGTGCAACTTTATGCACAGGACAATAAACACAGAAGATCACATGTGAAAGCATTTCATTTCACAGGTGTACTATTTTTATGGTTTTAGAATACCTTATACCTCTCACCAGCTATTTAGGGTCCTGTATCTTACTCACAAAATTACCTTGCCTGCGACCTCTCTCTCTACACAAACAACTACTGCGCATGAAGTAGGAAGGCAGAAGGTGAGGCAGATTATGCAAATGTATGCTGTCAATGTGCCTTGCAGATTCATGCAGGATTTCTAGATCCTTGCTGGATACAAGAGAGCAGACCTTGTTTCAGATCAACTGTCCCTAGCAGGGAACGTCTGAGCACATGCAGTCTTTTGCTCTCTAGCCCCTGGCCTGGGACTCACCCTCACTGGCTGAGGCGTGAATTTCTGCATACCAACGTTGCATAGATGGTACGTTTGTGGTCGGTTTGGGATGGGTGGGAGGTCAAAAGCAGGGAAAAGTATGTCGCCTTCACTTCTAGTCTCCTCTTCTAGGCCTACCTGCCGTTCACTCACTCTGTCTTTGTTTCATTCTCTCCTTCCTCAACATCCCTTCTCACTCACTCGCTCTATCACTTGTGCTCTTTCCCCTTGCTCTGCATTTCATAGTGGAAACATCTCTTGAATGGAGCATTAGAAAATGAGGTTACATAAAATTAACAATCTACTTATTGGAAACCAAAAATATCACAAGACTGAATGTAACCCATTTCTTTAATAAAAGGGACTTTTTAAGCACCCCCCAAAAACACATAAAACACCACGAGTGCTAGAAGAATAATATACGAGTTTGAAGACAGAATTGGGCAAATTCATTTGCAGTTGAAACTGAAGTTTGTTACTTATTCAGATATTATATGCACTGCCAATTTTTAGCTGAGATTCTAAAAGAACTCAGAGACAAAATGGACTTAAAGTTTTGTCAGAAGTGGGATTCGAACCCACGCCTCCAGGAGAGACTGCGGCCTTAACGCAGCGCCTTAGACCACTCGGCCATCCTGACCACATGTTGCTTGATCATCTACAGAGAAAAAAAGATATTGTGAATCAAAAAAAGCACACATCTTAGGCCATGAGTGGCTAGAGCAAGAAAAAAACTCACTGCACTTTTCCAAGTAGACAACCATATAAGCCCATGTGAGGGAAATGATCTGATTTTTTCTCTCTCAACAAAAAAGTAGAGTAAATACACGATTGTCAGAAGTTCGATTTGAACCCACGCCTCCAGGAGAGACTGCGATCTGAACACAGCGCCTTAGACCACTCGGCAATCCTGACTTGCATTTGTGGTACCTTCCACAGGCCAGACAGCCATGCAAGTGGGGTACCGAAAAGGCATGCCCTCAATTTATTTATCCTATTATAAGTACTTCCAACAGATCTTTGAACAATCCATAGAGAGCAGGACCTATGAAGAACTCTTTAGACCTTTAAGGCGTACAAAGAGAAAGTGCTATTTACCAGCCACTTGAACGGCCCAAAGCTGCTTTGAAATTGAGTCAACAGCCACCTCTTGGCTAGCTAAAGCAAATTCAACAAGGAATTTCGATGTCACAACATAGGGTGGAATACGCAAATCTAAGCAGCCCCTGATCACAGCCTTGAGGAAATTGCTGTAAGTGTGCTGGAGTCCAACTGTCTACCAGATGCTAGGCATTCTTCCATATTTGCATGGCCTGTCTGGCCAGGGCATACAAGAGCATGACTCTTCCAGATGAGCTCTTACATGGGTCCTATGCTCATATAGTAAGGACTGCACTTTGTCAGCAAGACTTTATACAACCGAAACATATGAGAAACCCCAGCTCGCTTGACTAGATGAGGACGGAATCACGTCCCAGATGAAGACCAACAGATGCAACTTCCATCAGATGTTAACCTGATAAAGGAGGTTATATCTCCAAAAGTCATGTCAGAAGTGGGATTCAAACCCACGCCTCCAGAGGAGACTGCGGCCTAAACACAGCGCCTTAGACCACTCGGCCATCCTGACAGTGCAGAGTCTTAAGAAATGTATAAAAGTCACTCAGAAATTTCTGCCTCCATGCAAGCCTGAAATAATTTAAACCTTCAAACACAAGGTGCAACTTTATGCACAGGACAATAAACACAGAAGATCACATGTGAAAGTATTTCATTTCACAGGTGTACAATTTTTATGCTTTTAGAATACCTCATACCTCTCACCAGCTATTTAGGGTCCTGTATCCTACTCACAAAATTACCTTGCCTGCGACCTCTCTCTCTACACAAGCAACTACTGCACAGGAAGTAGGAAGGCAGAAGGTGGGGCATATTATGCAAATGTATGCTGTCATTGTGCCTTGCAGATTCATGCAGGATTTCTAGATCCTTGCTGGATACAAGAGAGCAGACCTTGTTTCAGATCAAATGTCCGTAGCAGGGAACGTCTGAGCACATGCAGTCTTTTGCTCTCTAGCCCCTGGCCTGGGACTCCCCCTCACTGGCTGAGGCGTGAATTTCTGCATACCAACGTTGCATAGATGGTACGTTTGTGGTCGGTTTGGGATGGGTGGGAGGTCAAAAGCAGGGAAAAGTATGTCGCCTTCACTTCTAGTCTCCTCTTCTAGGCCTACCTGCCGTTCACTCACTCTGTCTTTGTTTCATTCTCTCCTTCCTCAACACCCCTTCTCACTCACTCGCTCTATCACTTGTGCTCTTTCCCCTTGCTCTGCATTTCATAGTGGAAACATCTCTTGAATGGAGCATTAGAAAATGAGGTTACATAAAATTAACAATCTACTTATTGGAAACCAAAAATATCACAAGACTGAATGTAACCCATTTCATTAATAAAAGGGACTTTTTAAGCACCCCCCAAAAAACACATAAAACACCACGAGTGCTAGAAGAATATTATACGAGCTTGAAGACAGAATTGGGCAAATTAATTTGCAGTTGAAACTGAAGTTTGTTACTTATTCAGATATTATATGCACTGCCAATTTTTAGCTGAGATTCTAAAAGAACTCAGAGACAAAATGGACTTAAAGTTTTGTCAGAAGTGGGATTCGAACCCACGCCTCCAGGAGAGACTGCGGCCTTAACGCAGCGCCTTAGACCACTCGGCCATCCTGACCACATGTTGCTTGATCATCTACAGAGAAAAAAAGATATTGTGAATCAAAAAAAGCACACATCTTAGGCCATGAGTGGCTAGAGCAAGAAAAAAACTCACTGCACTTTTCCAAGTAGACAACCATATAAGCCCATGTGAGGGAAATGATCAGATTTTTTCTCTCTCAAGAAAAAAGTAGAGTAAACACACAATTGTCAGAAGTGGGATTTGAACCCACGCCGCCAGAAGAGACTGCGACCTGAACGCAGCGCCTTAGGCAACTCGGCCATCCTGACTTGCATTTGTGGAACCTTCCACAGGCCAGACAGCCATGCAAGTGGGGTACCGAAAAGGCATGCCCTCAATTTATTTATCCAATTATAAGTACTTCCAACAGATCTTTGAACAATCCATAGAGAGCAGTACCTATGAAGAACTCTTTAGACCTTTAAGGCGTACAAAGAGAAAGTGCTATTAACTAGCCACTTGAACGGCCCAAAGCTGCTTTGAAATTGAGTCAACAGCCACCTCTTGGCTAGCTAAAGCAAATTCAACAAGGAATTTCAATGTCACAACATAGGGTGGAATACGCAAATCTAAGCAGCCCCTGATCACTGCCCTGAGGAAATTGCCGTAAGTGTGCTGGAGTCCAACTGTCTACCAGATGCTAGGCATTCTTCCATATTTGCATGGCCTGTCTGGCCAGGGCATACAAGAGCATGACTCTTCCAGATGAGCTCTTACATGGGTCCTATGCTCATATAGTAAGGACTGCACTTTGTCAGCAAGACTTTATACAACCAAAATATATGAGAAACCCCAGCTCTCTTGACTAGATGAGGACGGAATCACATCCCAGGTGAAGACCAACAGATGCAACTTCCATCAGATGTTAACCTGAAAAAGGAGATTACATCTCCAAAAGTCATGTCAGAAGTGGGATTCGAACCCACGCCTCCAGAGGAGACTGCAGCCTAAACACAGCGCCTTAGACCACTCGGCCATCCTGACAGTGCAGAGTCTTAAGAAATGTATAAAAGTCACTCAGAAATTTCTGCCTCCATGCAAGCCTGAAATAATTTAAACCTTCAAACACAAGGTGCAACTTTATGCACAGGACAATAAACACAGAAGATCACATGTGAAAGCATTTCATTTCACAGGTGTACAATTTTTATGCTTTTAGAATACCTCATACCTCTCACCAGCTATTTAGGGTCCTGTATCCTACTCACAAAATTACCTTGCATGCGACCTCTCTCTCTACACAAACAACTACTGCACAGGAAGTAGGAAGGCAGAAGGTGGGGCATATTATGCAAATGTATGCTGTCATTGTGCCTTGCAGATTCATGCAGGATTTCTAGATCCTTGCTGGATACAAGAGAGCAGACCTTGTTTCAGATCAAATGTCCGTAGCAGGGAACGTCTGAGCACATGCAGTCTTTTGCTCTCTAGCCCCTGGCCTGGGACTCCCCCTCACTGGCT